>NC_031972.2:64154578-64454578 GCF_001858045.2 Oreochromis niloticus
GGCAACCGATGAGCTGCAGACAAAGTTGATGCTCGCAGGTCTATGTATCATGTCGACATGACACAGCCTTCCCGGTATGGGACATTTGAAGAACCTCCAGAGGAGGCAGTAGAACCTTTCTCAGCTTTGAAGCAGGGACTGAGCTGCTGTTGTCAGATGTGCAGTATGCCTTACTGATTATGAGTGGATTGTGGTATTGCAGTGTTCAGATCCACATCAGGCGAATATGGGTTCTTTGACCCACACTCCGAACAGCCAGTGGTCTTCCTCTACCACTACTGTCATGTAATCGTGGTACAGCAGTGATGCTGAAATTCACACTCCTCAGTGACATGATTAAGAGGCTCCAAGATTCTTATGAAATGATGGAGATATCACCCTCTTGTACCTATGAGCTGAAGCCTGTGCAGTTTACAGTATGACCACAGTCAACCTGAGTGATACTATGACAGACACAGTCTGCAGACCAACAGCTGCCACTGCTGTGGCATCTACTCACTCTGATAAAACTGTTGATGAAGCAAACTCCTCTACTCCAAGGAGAAACACAACCATGATCTTACTGAGATCTCTCAAATGTCCATTTGTATACCACTGGTGAAAACAAGAAGTCCACATGACTCAGTTCACGTCACATGAAGCTCCTCAGAATGAATTTACTAATATACCTACTGAAGAACTATGCAGTGAATTTAATTTTCTTCCATCAAATTATGATTTTCATGTCAATCAAATGCTGCAATAAAAAATGTTGCTGCATGTAATCTTTCAGATACAGTTTTGCAAAAAATCAGTAAACTGACAAAAGTTAATAAACAGCAAAGGCGCAAAATGAAAAGAAGATTAATGGCATCAGACAAACTGAGAAATCAGAGAAAAGAAAACCAAAAAAGGAAAGAACGACAAAAGTACGCTTCAAATAAAGAGTACAAAGAAAAGAAGAAATCTTCTACAAGCGAGGCATATAAAAACAATCCTGAAGTCAGACAGAAACATCAACAGTATATTAAAAGGCTATATTGTGAGAATGCTTGAATTCAGAAAGAAACAACAACAATATATTAAAGACGTTACTGTGAGAACGATGAATTCAGAAAGAAACAACAGCAATATATTAAAAGACGTTACTGTGAGAACGATGAATTCAGAAAGAAACAACAACAATATATTAAAAGACGCTACTGTACCAATGCTGAATTTAGACAAAACAAAAAACTATATCACTAAAAGGTATCAAGAGAGCCCAGAATTCAGAGAGAGACAGAGATCTCAAGTGACTCAGCGGTATGCACGTGACAACGCATTCAGAGTAAGACACAGACAACTGATGAAACAACTAATGAGAGAAAGGTATCAAAGTAATCTTGCATTCAGGATTATGCACAATATGAGATGTGCAATGAAAATAAAAAGGAAATACAGATGGGTGAACAGACAAACCCAAGAGAGTGACAACAGTGTGATCAACGAGGCCATATCTGTGTTCAAATCACAAATCAAAGTTGGACCATCATACCCATGTACTGTCTGTTTCAAGGCTTCATTTCCAAACCAAGTACGACCCTGCACAAGGTCAATTATGTCAAAAACCCACATGTGGTTGCAACATGTTTGACCGGAAAGTTTGTTCATGTTTGTGATGAAACTGCAGAAATGAGCAGTGCAATGTGCCTGATGAGAGAAAGAGAGAGTGGATTTGTCACACTGCCACAATCATCTTAAAAATGGATCCATGCCAGCACTTGCTGTTGCCATAAACTGGAGCTTGCTGATATTCCACCTGAACTGTCTGATCTCAACATACTGGAGAGACATCTCATAGCCAAGTGCATTCCATTTGCAAAGATCATTCCTCTTCCCAAAGGCAGACAGAGAGCAATTAGAGGAAATGTGGTCTGTGTCCCATCAGAGGTACAGGAAACTGTTGAAGCACTACCTCGATTGAGAATTAATTCTCAGGTGATGAGAGTAAAACTGAAGAGACGCTTGTCTTACAAAGGTCATCAGCTGTTTCAGACTGTAAGCTGGTCTAAACTTGTGCAAGCACTGCATAAACTCAAGCAGATTCATCCACAGTATAAGATGTGAGCATCAGAGATGATGCTGAGCTGTGTGACCCAACACTTCCTGATGAAGATGAGGAGGATGATGATGATGAAAACATGAATGAGGACGATTACGATGAGGCTGATTTAATGGAAATTGACAGCTGTGAGAAAAATGCACTGAGTGAAGCACAAATAAAAATGAACAGGATATTGACATGTTACCCTGTGATGGTGAACAACCACGTGAACAGATGAGAGATGATTCAGAGCAAGAAGATGGGCTGACTAATGGTGGTTTTGCACTCGAGTCCTGTTTGCAGCCCCCTGATGTGGCTGAGGAGATATTATGTTTCAGTGAAGGAATCTACTCTGTTGCTCCTGCAGAGAGAAACAATCCAATAAGTTTTTTCAAACACCTAAACTGGAGGCCATGGCCTTCCCTGTGCAGTTTCCTACAGGCCAAAACACACTTGATGAAAGAAGGCTGATCAAGTATCCCCAGTGGGTATTTCAAATCAAGGCTTTTCTGCATTGATGATCGTTTTGCCAGAGACACAAACTATTTGTTCTTTGCACAGTTTGTGACTGAAATACACTTGGCTACTTCCAGCATGACAATCCAGTTAAGGAAGGCAAAGCCTTTGACCAGAGATGGGAGAAAAATAACCTCAGGCATGCTGCAAGATAAACATGAGGTGGAGAAACTGGTGCGAAATAAAGACGCAGTGAGATTCATGCAGCCTCTGAGAGGAACCCAGCCTATTGGGAGAAACAACAAGAGATCTTTTTGCCATGATCAGACAGTTGGGAACTCCCACGTTCTTTTGCACATTCTCAGCTGCTGAAATGCGCTGGCCTGAAGTGATTGAGGCAATAACAAGGCAGCAAGGTGAACAAGTCAATTTTGAAGGACTCGACTGGTCAGCAAAGTGTGACATCCTGAGAAGCAATCCTGTCACAACAATGCGCATGTTTGACAAGAGAGTTGAAGCATTATTTAGAGATTTACTCTTATCTCCTGCAGAGCCACTTGGCAAAGTCATTGACTACTTTTACAGAGTCGAGTTTCAGCACAGAGGAAGCCCACACATACACTGCCTCCTGTGGGTAGAAGGTGCTCCTGTGTTTGAGGAGGATGATGATCAAACTGTTGTTGATTTTATAAACAAATACATCACAGCTCAGCTGCCTGATCCACATAAACAACCTGAACTGTACAAGAAAGTAACAGAAGTGCAAAAACACAGTAAGAACCACACAAAGACGTGCTTTAGGAGTTTAAGCTCTGGGTGCCGTTTTGGTTTTCCCAAACCACCCTGCAATGAGACAATGATCACAAGACCCAGTGAGGATGATGAACTGGAGGTAGAAACAGCAAAGAACAAGCTCAGACCACTGAACCAGCTACTGAATGAACCTGAAACTGCTTCCATGAGTTTAGAGCAGCTCTTGGCAAGATGCAAGTTGACGCATGGAGAATATGAGCGATACCTGAATAAAATGAACACAAGGAGTACGATCATACTAAAGCGTGATCCAAAAGACTCTTGGATAAACGGCTATAATCCACATCTGCTTGAAGCCTGGAACAGTAATATCGACATAAGCTTTGTTCTAGATGCTTTTGGCGCTGCAAATTATTTAATGAAATATATATCAAAAAAAGAGGGCGGGCTATCTGAGTACCTGAAAACTGTCATTGAGAACTCCCATAAGGACAGTGTAAATGAGTGCGATGAAATGAGAGCCGTCATGCAGGCATATTCAAAGAAGCGAGAGATCAGTGCACAGGAGTGTGTTGCTCGTGCATGTGGTCTTCACATGAAGCAATGTTCACGTGCTGTAATATTCATACCAACTGATGATAATCCAGTGAAAATGAGTCGTCCCCTGTCAGTTCTGGACAACACAACACCTGAGTCTTCCAATGTTTGGATGACATCTTTGAATGACAAATACAAAGCCAGACCTGAAACTCCAGAGTATGAGGAGATGTGCATGGCAGACTTTGCTGCTACTTGCAGGATTGTCTATGGCCAACAGACAAAAGGTAAAGATGTTTTGCCCCTTCTCAATGAGATGGGATTTGTGCAAAGGCGCAAAAACGATAAGCCTGCTATCATCAGATTTCACCGCTGCTCACAAGAAAAACATCCAGAGCAATATTACGGAAGACTGCTTAAACTGTACCTTCCTCATCGTTCAGACCATGAACTGAAAACACCATCTTTGCCAACCTATCAGGCTTTCTATGGTGCTGGCTGTATACAGCTACCAGGTACTGACCGTCTTGAGTACGTGCAACACACTGTCAAAAGAAACAGAGAAAAATATGAGAAAAACAGTGAGGAGATCGAGAGCGCTGTTGAGGAATATGAGCAGAACAGAGGTATGACTGATGAATGGTGTAATCTGGCACCTGAATCAGATCTCGTAAGGTTGCCACTTGTTGAACAAGAAAGAGAGCGAGACAATGAAAATGAACAGGAAGATGTGCCCGACTACAGTCGTCAGGCTGATGCTTCAACAGAAGTCAGAGCTATCAGGGAACCCCCTGCTATTGATCCCACATTGTTACGTCAGATGTTTCAGAATCTGAATAAGAAGCAAGCCTGCATATTTTATGCAGTTAGAGACTGGTGCATTAAAAGAGTCTGTGCTCTAAATCCAGAGCAGTTTTTCTTTTATATTAATGGTGGTGCTGGAACAGGAAAATCACATCTTATCAAATGCATCTACTCAGAAGCATCTAAGATACTGAGCAAAGTGCCCAGATATGCAGACGACGTTGACATATCAAAACCCACTGTCCTGTTAACTGCTTTCACTGGGACTGCAGCTTTTAACATTTCTGGAACAACACTGCATTCTCTTCTCAAGCTCCCTAGAAGCTTAAAACCTCCCATTCAGGGACTTGGCAATCAGCTGGATGAAGTCAGATCAGAACTTTTGAATGCTGAAATAATCGTCATTGACGAAGTGTCTATGGTGTCAAGACATCTCTTTGCATATGTAGATGCAAGACTCAAACAGATCAAAGGGACTCGGAGACCCTTTGGAGGCATGTCAGTCATTGCTGTTGGAGACTTCTATCAGCTACCCCCAGTGCGACAGTCTAAACCTCTCTGTGTGCACGACCCGTCCGAGATCGACCTGTGGCGGGAGCATTTTCAGATGATCACTCTGACTGAGATTATGCGTCAGAAAGATGATGTTGTCTTTGCTGAGATGCTGAACAGAATCCGTGTGAAAGGAAAGTTGGATGTGCTTTGCGAAGCAGATAGAAATTTGTTGTCACAGGCCATAACTGAACCAGCCCTTTGTCCGACTGATGCGTTGCACATTTTTGCAACTAATAAAGAAGTGGATGCACACAACTCTGCAACACTGGCTCTGCTCCATACTCATATCATTGACATCCATGCAGATGATTATAGAAAAGATCCTAGAACTGGCAGAATGGCACTACAAGACAGACCATTGAAAGGAGGTAAAAACGAGTTACCAGACACACTGAAAGTTGCAGAAGGAGCTCGTGTCATGCTCACCAGAAACATTGACATACAAAATGGTTTGGTTAATGGAGCTTTTGGAATTCTACTTAGAGTAGTTTACTCTGAAAATGACCAACACATCATCAAGCTTGGACTTAAAATGGATAATGAGACATCTGGAAAGAATACCCGCACACCAGCAGACGACATGGTGTACATTGAGAGAGCAGAGGAGAATCTGAAGCAGAAAGGAGTGGTACGAAGACAGTTCCCAGTGAAGCTGGCCTTTGCATGTACAATACATAAGGTACAGGGTATGACAACCACATCAGCTGTTGTCTCTCTTAAGAGCATTTTTGAGCCCGGCATGGCCTACGTAGCTGTCAGTAGAGTGACGTCTCTCAGTGGACTGTATCTTCTTGATATGGAGGAGAAAAAATATTCACCAACCCAGAAATCACTGCAGCACTTGAGAACATGAGACAAGCCAACCTTGATGACATGATGCCTCTTCTACACGTGAGACAAACACTGAGCAGGTCAGAGGTTTTCACCATTGTTCATCATAATACAGAGGGACTGCCAGCTCACACTAATGACATCAAGAGTCACCATGAATTGTGTCTAGCAGATGTTTTGTGCCTAACAGAAACACACCTGCGGGGCTCTTTTGTCGCAGAGTCTCTCCACTTGGAAAATTACAATTTGTTCAAACGCAACAGACACCTGTCCTACACAAACTTTCCCCAGATGGCAAACAGAAGTGGTGGTGGAGTTGCTGTTTATGTGAAAAGTGACATTCAAGTGCATGAAAAACAGTACATCCATAATGTAACTGACCTTGAATTTCTGGCTTTAAAGGTTGAAGCACCAGTCAGTGCTCTGATTGCAGTTGTATACAGACCTCCAGACTACACTCTGAGGCCATTCCTGAAAAACCTGGTAAGCCTATTAGACTCATTAGAGATCATGGACTGTCATCCCATCATAGTGTGTGGGGATTTTAATGAGAATGTTTTATCCAGTGCAAACAAACCAATCATGGAGCTGTTTGAATCTAGGGGATACGCACAGGTCATCACTGCCCCTACCACAGAGAAGAACACACTGCTTGACCTCATTTTCATTTCTCAGCCAGAGCGATGTCTCCATTCTGGAGTTATGAAGACCTACCATAGTTACCATGACCCTGTATACTGTGTATTGTCCTGTGATGATTCGTGATCTAGATCTTTGAGTAAGTAATTTCTATATTTTTGAATGACTTAAGAAAGTAGAGCGGTATTTAAAAGTTGATTTAAGAAAAAACGCCCTGCATTGGAGTATAACGTTTGAATTTTTTACATGAAATACAATTAAATTAATTAAGTAATGATATCATTAAAATATGACAATTTTATGTATTACAGAAAATCTAAAAATCAGTAATCTATGAATGTCAGAAAAATCAAATATACAAGTTTAAAACGAACCGTGCAGGCATATCCTCTCTGCAGCCAGGCTTCAAAATCCTGCCAGGCTGCCCCAGTCTCACTGTGGCTGGGAGGGAGGGAGGGTGGACCAGAGGATTGGCCACACAACAAATAAATGTTCAACAGCTTCTTCATTGTTTCTGAGAGAACAACACAGACTAACGGTTGCTTTTTTTAAAAAAGAAAAAAAGAAAAAGAAAAATCTAATTACAGCAATAATGACAGTTAAGCCAGTTTATCTGTGCCTCTATTTTGAAATACTATTTACAAAAATGTTATTGATTTCAGTTTGTTATAATCTTTAAACTTTTTCAAAAGTATATGATTATATTTTTGGACAAATCTTTCGATGAAACATACATTTTTATGAGCTTTTATCATGTTTCAGCCAGTGCATTTATCAGGGTGGGTCTGGGTCTGGGATGATAAATGCACTGGCTGATAACTGCACATTTCTGGATTTCTGGCCAGAAATGTTTCAGCAGTGTCACATATGTACTTCATATGTTACACTTGCTTTTTGTTACCAGCTGATACCCTACATTTGTATAGACATTGGATGGTGTGAGGCTGGGGAGTTGAGTGGAGTGAGTAGGTGGGAGTTGAATGTGTGTGTGTGTGTGTGTGTGGGGGGGGGGGGGGGGGGGGGGTGCGGTGCGGTGGGAGGTTGTTAGGTATCTTTTCTTTCTTTTTTTTTTGTTAAGAGAGACACAGTTCTGTGTCTTCTCCAAGCTTCACATGTAAAATCCAACAGTGTGAAGCACATAGCAGCCAGAAACTGTAATTCCACAGATCAGAGAGGCTTCATCATCACCATCTTCATCGCCGTACGATCAGAGTGTGAGACTTCACATCTGGAGCACAGGAGACATTCTGTGATAAGTCTTCCTTCTAGCTTGTCCCACAAGCAGTCGGTGAGATTTACTCACAACAAAAAGGGTTAATGACATTATTTTCATGGAAACATGTATTAATTCTTTGTAAAGTGTTTAAATTGTGTTTTCACTTGACCTTAGGAGTGTTAGAGTGTATTTTAATGTCTGTACTCAGGTGTTTCCCTCTGTGATCCATCCCCTTCAGAGCTGAGACACTCAAGACTGAACAGACTGCACAGTTTCTGTGACTGAGCCTCCAAAACACCTTCTTTGAAACCACGCATGATAGAAAGGCTTTATATTTGCAGAAGCACTACTAAAGGTATTCAGTTTATTACAGGATGTGTTTGTTTCTTAGGACCAGCTCTAAGTGCACACTACCTAACATATACACCTTTCTGTTCCTTACAAACCAACTACTCTGGATCATATGGCCAGTTGGCAGGACTGTTGCTGCAGGAAAACATCCCTGGAGATCACCATCATTGTCAGACTGACTGTGCCTCCTCTGTGCAGTGTCAAGATCCTCCCTAAATGAGTGTGTAAGTTCATTATTTTATTCCCTTTGACAAGACAAGTATCACTGATATTTACATTTACAACCACATATGTTCCTGTTTTCTGCTCTTCTTTTAAAGTCCTCAGCTATCCTGCTTCTGTGCTGCTTGCCACACATCAAACACTGGCCGGGTGACAGGGAGGAGCCACTCTGAAATCACTGGACATGATGAGGATCATATGGGACTTTATTTTTTGATAGAAACATTGTGCTCTTTGATTACAGGTTTTAAATGGACAGAATGACTGCCTCTCTCTGATCAACAGGCTAAAGGATTGTTTTCATTGTTAGAGCTCTGTACAATGTATGCTTATTTAATATTTCATCACAGAGCAAACCTTTATTTATTTAACATATTTTAAATTTGTTTTAATGTTGAATTAACTGTGAGGATTGTTTTAAGTGGGCACTCGGAATGTCATATGACCAGAAATGTGGTAACTGGAATTCTACAGTATGTAAAAAAAAAATCTGCTAAGAATGAAACACACACAAAAAACCCCAAGAAAATTCAAATTCATTCCATGTAATCCAATCTAAAACATTTTAAACTGCTGAACAGCAACACAAACAGTGTTAAAAAACAGTGTTAACAGAATGATTATGATGAGTTTGTACCAAAGTTTCAGGTCACATGGCACACCTAGTGTGTAGTGTGGGGTATCAGCTGGTAAGTATAGGTTTTTTCATATTTCTGTCCTTAGAGTTCAGATAGATGAAGCCTTGTGTATAATAATAAGTCATAACCACAACTCAAAGTCAGGGACTAACTAAATTTGGGACTTTGTTTCTGAGCCCAGGTTAAAACACAGTGTTAAAAAGCATTTAGTGGCATGGCTGAACAATGCTGTAAACTAATGATACTTATATATCCATGTTCACAAAAAGGACTAATGTGTTTATTTGATTATTTGTATGTGTTAAACTGTGTCACCACCTTAGGCTTTCATTTGCATTTACTCAGAAATCTCTATACAGTTCTCTTTTACCACTGTGTGGACACTGTTTACATTAAAACATAAAAAAGAATGAGTAATAAAAAGATGTGTAGACAGATCAGTAGATTAAGTAGACCGACAGAAACAGCTGTTCAGCCATGTTCTAAGAAACCAACACAATTTAAAGGTTCAGGATTGTGGTTTTAAAAGATGAATTTTCATGTATTTCATATGTTGCTTATTATTTTCATTTAGTTATTTTTATTTATTCTACTGTGAAGTGTTCAACAAAAAAAGCTACTTTAATTTCAATTTTATTTGTTTATTATTTTGTAATTTGTTCTTTAAGAATGGAGTCTGTGCCAAAAACTAAAGTTGAACAGACACATGACAGGATCAGATTATTAACACCTTAAAACATTCCAAACGTCTCTTTTTAAAATGATTTTTATTCTATTTTGAAAAAAAAAAACATTTGTTGAACTAATTTAAGTCCTTTTCAGAAAGAAGCTGTACAATATGACTTAAGATTTTTATGTTATTTTCTATGAAATACAAAACAAATTGATGTATGTAATACCATTAAACATGATATACACGTGCATATGTCTGAAAAACATTATGCTGTATATTAAAGCTTGTATTTTCTCCAGAATGTTTGTTCATCTGTCCAGCTCAATTCAACAAATTTGTTTTTACATTTATTTATTTTATTTTTTTTATGAATTAGAGATTTATAATACATAATTCCACTCTTTAAGTGATTAGAAGAACATGAACTTTTGTTATTCATTCAGAGGTTTTCTGACTCTAAATTTTCTTTTGTCATTACTCATTTTTTTCTAATTTACATTGTAAACATGCTCAGCTATTTTCCAACTTCTGTATGAAAATTAGCTTTCAAAAGTTCTGCACTTTTGTTTTCAGGTTAAAAATTCTGTATTTTCCAGCTAATTCAGCATTTTTAGCTTAATATTCAGTAATTATTTCATTTCAGTGCATACATTCAGATTCAAGCATTCACACTGCAGTTTCTTCAGAAAATGCACTTTCTAGTTATTATTATTATATATTCCGTACGTTTTTGTGCATCTAACTCCTTCAAAACCGTTCAACTTAGAAAAACCATTCAAACACCGTTAGATTCCTCTTCTTTTGGACATGACTGCTTCTACTTTTCTCATTTATAACATTTATATTTTTAAAATTATTCAACTTTTTTCAACAAAAATTTCCCATGTATTTCAATGGGGAGACCCTTCAAATCCTCCTTCAACTTAGTCCTCTTAAAACTGTATCTACTTTCATATACATTGACGTAGAGCCACCATTCAAACTTTAAAACGAAGACAAGACATTCAACTATTCAACTTGTATTTATCTTTTCAATATCTATTATACTTTTTCTTCAGTTCCAGTTTAAGTGTCATGATGTTTCTTCAGCCGTTTCAGAGTTTATAATGGGTGTGTATGGGACGGAATGTTGGGGCTAGAGTGAGACAGCTCAACTGCTAGAGTGAGAGGAGCAAAAAAATTCATCTTAAAATATTTTTTAAAACTGCTGCTGTGTCCACGGTGTTTGGTCTACAGGTATGATTTTACCCTCAAAACGTAGCCATCGCTGTCCTCTTTCATCCAATGTGTTTACTATTGTACTAGGTGTTATGGTTCTTTCATAAATGTCACCCATGCACAGCCTCCTCCCTCCAACTCCTCCATAGACTCTAATGTTAAAATGGCTCAGAAGGTTCGTTTGAAAACCAGAAGTACAGGCTGTCTTTACACTGTCACCACGTCCATATAATAAACTCCACAAGCATGAAAACTGAGAATTAGGTAGACTGGACATTGCTGTCACTCACGGTGAAAGAATTTTGTCAATAGGACCTGTACTTTTCATTTGGGAGCGATTTGTTTCGACCTGACTTTTCTGTTCATTTTAAGCAGCAAAAGTGAGGTGCATGTCTGTGCGCGTGTGTATGGAGCCAGTGGGTGCAGTCACTATAGCAACCAGGCTCACACCTGCCTGCCTGCCTAACGAGCTCTCTCTCACTCTGCCAAGATTCATCTTAAACACTTCTCTTTCAACTGCTGCTGTGTCCACAGTGTTTGCTCTACAGCCATCATTTTACCCTCAAAACGAAGCCATCGTTGTTCTCTTTCCAACAGCATGTCTTTCAAAGCTCAGAGATGTAAACCTTTAAAAGTGTGTGGATCCAAGTGGAGGGATTACACTTTAGTCATTCAGTGATTCAAAGAATATGAACTTTTAATATTCATTCAGATGTTTTCTGACTCTAAATTTTCTGTTCTCATTTCTTAGGTTTTCCAAATTTTAATTTAAAAACTTTTCAGCTATTTTCCAACTTCTTTTGTGTGAACATCAGCTTTCAAAAGTTCTGCACTTTTGTTTTCAGGTTAAAAACTCTGTATTTTCCAGCTCATTCAACATTTTTATTTTTAACTTAAAATTCAGCAATTAATTCATTTCAGTGCATACATTCAGATTCAAGCATTCACACTGCAGTTTCTTCAGAAAATGCACTTTCTAGTTATTATTATATATTCCGTACGTTTTTGTGCATCTAACTCCTTCAAAACCGTTCAACTTAGAAAAACCATTCAAACACCGTTAGATTCCTCTTCTTTTGGACATGACTGCTTCTACTTTTCTCATTTATAACATTTATATTTTTAAAATTATTCAACTTTTTTCAACAAAAATTTCCCATGTATTTCAATGGGGAGACCCTTCAAATTTTCCTTCAACTTAGTCCTCTTAAAACTGTATCTACTTTCATATACATTGACGTAGAGCCACCATTCAAACTTTAAAACGAAGACAAGACATTCAACTATTCAACTTGTATTTATCTTTTCAATATCTATTATACTTTTTCTTCAGTTCCAGTTTAAGTTTCATGATGTTTTTTCAGCCGTTTCAGAGTTTATAATGGGTGTGTATGGGACGGAATGTTGGGGCTAGAGTGAGACAGCTCAACTGCTAGAGTGAGAGGAGCAAAAAAATTCATCTTAAAATATTTTTTAAAACTGCTGCTGTGTCCACGGTGTTTGGTCTACAGGTATGATTTTACCCTCAAAACGTAGCCATCGCTGTCCTCTTTCATCCAATGTGTTTACTATTGTACTAGGTGTTATGGTTCTTTCATAAATGTCACCCATGCACAGCCTCCTCCCTCCAACTCCTCCATAGACTCTAATGTTAAAATGGCTCAGAAGGTTCGTTTGAAAACCAGAAGTACAGGCTGTCTTTACACTGTCACCACGTCCATATAATAAACTCCACAAGCATGAAAACTGAGAATTAGGTAGACTGGACATTGCTGTCGCTCACGGTGAAAGAATTTTGTCAATAGGACCTGTACTTTTCATTTGGGAGCGATTTGTTTCGACCTGACTTTTCTGTTCATTTTAAGCAGCAAAAGTGAGGTGCATGTCTGTGCGCGTGTGTATGGAGCCAGTGGGTGCAGTCACTATAGCAACCAGGCTCACACCTGCCTGCCTGCCTAACGAGCTCTCTCTCACTCTGCCAAGATTCATCTTAAACACTTCTCTTTCAACTGCTGCTGTGTCCACAGTGTTTGCTCTACAGCCATCATTTTACCCTCAAAACGAAGCCATCGTTGTTCTCTTTCCAACAGCATGTCTTTCAAAGCTCAGAGATGTAAACCTTTAAAAGTGTGTGGATCCAAGTGGAGGGATTACACTTTAGTCATTCAGTGATTCAAAGAATATGAACTTTTAATATTCATTCAGATGTTTTCTGACTCTAAATTTTCTGTTCTCATTTCTTAGGTTTTCCAAATTTTAATTTAAAAACTTTTCAGCTATTTTCCAACTTCTTTTGTGTGAACATCAGCTTTCAAAAGTTCTGCACTTTTGTTTTCAGGTTAAAAACTCTGTATTTTCCAGCTCATTCAACATTTTTATTTTTAACTTAAAATTCAGCAATTAATTCATTTCAGTGCATACATTCAGATTCAAGCATTCACACTGCAGTTTCTTCAGAAAATGCACTTTCTAGTTATTATTATTATTTTTCATTGAAATGAATTGCCTTTTTGAGGGCTTTAACATGCTCAAAAACGCATGAAATTTTGCACACATGCCAGGTCTGGTGAAAAACTTTGTATTTTAATAGTTTTACATATGAGCACTGGGAAATGGCTCTGTAGCGCCACCTATGCCTTGTTAAATGCAGCCCTACGTACACATCGTTTGAGCTACATGTATGAAATCTGGCACACATGTGTATCATGCCAAGACGAACAAAAAAGTCAGTGGGCCCACTGACGCAAACCCAACAGGAAGTCCGCAATTTAGAGGTGAAGGTGACATTTTGGCTCTAATTTTGCCATTTCCATGCCTCGAACTTTTTCGAACTCCTCCTTGGGATTTGGTCGTATAAGCTTCATCTTTGGTCAGTGTCAACTACACACCTGGGCCATGTTAAATTGCGGAGCTTTTGAGTTTTCGCGATACGGTGAGGCCGTGGCGCCATGGCGAATTTCGATGACTCGCCATGAAAATCTTATTGCCTCTCATTCTGTCATACATGGTCCGACGTGGACCAAAGAGCACACATATGATAAGGCTCCACCCCTGAACATATTTCAACTGCCATATTTGACATGAGGGACAGCGCCACCTAGTGGCTACAGGAAATGTCATGTTTTACTCTTTGGTGTACAGTATAGTGATGGGTGACATCTGCAGCCTCAAATTTCTCCAGGAAAGCCTTAAGCAGTTTGTCTTGGCCTATAGTGAAAACTGTGAGTTTTCGCGAAAGGGTGTGACCCCAGCAGCATGGCGAACATTGATGTCTCGCCATGAAGAAACAAATTAGTATAACTCAATGAAATCCAGTCTGATATGGACCAAACTTTAAAGGCATGATGTCAGACCCGCCCTGAACAGATTGATGTGCCCATTGTCAGGAATACCTAGAGCGCCACCTAGTGGGAACAGGAAATGTCATGTCTTATATTTTGTTGCACTGATTTTCACGGGTTCATCGTGGCCACTTCAAAAGCGATGAATATCACCATCAGTCCCTCATGATGCTTCAGTGAGAAAATTGTGACTTTAAACTGAACAGCGCACCCTGGTGGCAACGTGGTTCACCATGAACAATGAAGTGGCTTTTGAGGGGCTTGGAAAGTGTAAAATGTCTTGAAATTTGGCACACACCTCCAATGTGATGAGCGGTTTCTTTTTATGTGACCATTTTCATTGAATAGCGCAAAATGGCTCCACAGCGCCCCCTACAAAATTTCAAAACAACAGCCCCTGCTCTGTGTTTTATGTATGAGTCTGAAACCTGGTAAGCTTATGGAGGATATCAAGATGTACAAAAAAGTCTCTTGGAGCAATATCCCAAATCCAACAGGAAGTCAGCCATTTTAAAATTAATGTGTAATTTTGGCGACAATTTCCCTTCTTTTCAGGCACCGTACTTTGACGAACTCCTCCAAGGGATTTCATCATATTGCCGCGATCTCCAGTGTGTGGAATCTAAAGACCTTTGTGATGTTAAATTGCGAAGCTTTTTACGTTCAGGGAAACGGGGTGGTCATGGCGGCACGTGGAGTTTCAATCACTCGCCAAAAAGCAGTAATCTGCTGTCCTTCAAAAACACAATGTCCAATCTCTCCCAAAGTTTGCAGGCGTTATGAGACTCGAGCTCGGAAATGTTTGTTATGCCATTTGTCAGTAATGGTTACAGCGCCACCTAGTGGGACGACTATAATAATGGTTGAATTAGATGAAATGTTAGCTGGTGGTTAAATGCATGAATTCCATCAATGTGACATCAAATCGGACGCACTGGTTTTAGGTGTTGGGCTTGGCTCGACGTGCTGGGGTGCGAGGGCCCTCATATCGCTGCTTGCAGCTTTAATTATTATTATTATTATTTCGGCAAATGAATTGTCTTTTTGAGGGCCTAAACATGCTCAAAAACTCATGAAATTTTGCACACGCATCAGGCCTGGTGAAAATTTACATATTTTAATATCCTCAGACATCTCCAGGGAAAATTGCCTCAGTAGCGCCACCTAGAAAAATGAAAAACGCGAGCCCCCGGTGTGGGTATGACCTACATGTAAGAAAGTCGGTACACATATCTAATGTTAGGAGACGCACAAAAAGTCTATTATGGTCATGTCCTAAACCCAAGAGGAAGTGCGCCATTTTGGTTTGAAAGTCACATTTTGGCTCTGACTTTACCATTTCCATGCCTTGTACTTTTGTGAACTCCTCCTTGGGGTTTAATCATACAAACTTCATATTTGGTCAGTCTCGATTACACACCTGGGCCATGTTAAATTGCGGAGCTTTTGAGTTTTCGGGATACGGTGAGGACGTGGCGACACGGTGAATTTCGATGACTCGCCATGAAAATCTTATTGCCTCTCATTCTGTCATACATTGTCCGATCTGGACCAAAGAACACACATATGATAAGGCTCCACCCCTGAACAAATTTCAACTGCCATATTTGACATCAGGGACAGCGCCACCTAGTGGGAACAGGAAATGTCATGTTTTACACTTTGGGGTACAGTATTGTGATGGGTGACATCTACAGCCTCAAATTTAGCCAGGAAAGCCTTAAGGAGTTGGTCTTGGGTTACAGTGAAAACTGTGAGTTTTCACGAAAGGGTGTGACCCCAGCAGCATGGCGAATATTGATGTCTCGCCATGAAGAAACAAATTAGTATAACTCAAAGAAATCCAGACTGATGAGTACGAGACTTTACAGGCATGATGTCAGACCCGCCCTGAACAGATTGATATGCCCATTGTCAGGAATAAGCAGAACGCCACCTAGTGGGAACAGGAAATGTCATGTCTTTCACTTTGATATACCATACTGATTTTCACAGGTTCATCATGGCCACCTCAAACATCAGTCCCTCATGATGCTTCAGTGAGAAAATTGTGGGTTTAAAGTGAACGGCGCACCCTGGTGGCAACGCGGTTAACCATGAAAAATGACCTTGCTTTTGAGGGGCTTGGAAAGTTTAAAAAGTCTTGAAATTTGGCGCACACCTCCAATGTGACGTAAGCTTTCTTGTTATGTGATCATTTTCATTGAATAGCGCAAAATGGCTTCACAGCGCCCCCTACAAAATTTCAAAACATCAGCCCCTGCTCTGTGTTTTATCTATGAGTCTGAAACCTGGTAAGCTTATAGAAGATATCAAGATGTACAAAAAAGTCTCTTGGAGCAATATCCCAAATCCAACAGGAAGTCAGCCATTTTAAAATTAATGTGTAATTTTGGCGACATTTTCCCCTCTTTTCAGGCACCGTACTTTGACAAACTCCTCCAAGGGATTTCATCAGATTGACACGATCTCCAGTGCGTGGAATCTAAAGGCCTTTGTGATGTTAAATTGCGAAGCTTTTTACGTTCAGGGAAACGGGGTGGTCATGGCGGCACGTGGAGTTTCAATCACTCGCCAAAAAGCAGTAATCTGCTGTCACTCAAAAACACAATGTCCAATCTCTCCCAAAGGTCGCAGGTATGATGAGACTCGAGCTCGGAAATGTTTATGCCATTTGTCAGTAATGGTTAGAGCGCCACCTAGTGGGACGACTATAATCATGATTGAATGAGATGAAATGTTAGCTGGTGGTTAAATGCATGAATTCCATCAATGTGACATCAGATCGGACTTGCTGGTTTTAGGTGTTGGGCGTGGCTCGACGCGCCGGGGTGCGAGGGCCCTCATAACGCTGTTTGCAGCTTTAATTTATTATTATTATTATTATTATTATTATTATTATTATCTGCAGTGGCTTTTAGAAGTATTCTTTGTCAAAAGTTTCAGTATTAAAATGCTTTGTTTGTTATTGTAATGCTTAGTTGGGGTGGCTGTGGCTCAGGAGGTAGAGCAGGTCACCTACTAATTGGAAGGTTGCTTTAGCCTGTGTGAAAAATATCCTTGGGCAAACCCCAAGCTGCTTGTATGAATATGATAGAAAGCATTTGTGTAGGAGAAGCATAGAAAAAGAGTGCATGAACAGTGTATGAATGAGGCAATCTGTGTAGTGTTATGAGTACTCAGAGTAGAAAGGTGCTATATAACAACCAGTCTTTTTTACTATGTGTAAGCATTGTGCAATGTGTAATTAATTTCAATAACCAGAAATGTCCTGACATATGGAGTTGAACTACCTCTATGTGGGCATAGAGGCAGGTAGACTTTTGCTCATAGTCATGTTGACGTGTTTCAGTCTTTTACTGCAGCAGCAATCCTTTATCATTTAACAAAAAAACAAAACAAGACACACGTTTGAAACTTCAGTTAAGATATCTCGTGAATTCGATGTGCAGTTAAACGTTTATACAGTGACAGAAAGGAAAGTGTCACTGGTCCAGTTCAGTTAAAGGCTACATGTGGCCCATCGTGTAAAATTAATTTGACATCCCTGTTTTAGATAGTCTCAAGATTCAGCTGTTGTCTGTGGGGAATAGGCATACATTTCAACTCTATTGACATCATTTGATTTTCATTTATCTCACTTTTGCTGCTGCCTTGAGACAAAACCACTGGCTTCAGGTTAAATCACAAAGATCAGATGGGTGATCCACACCTGCTTCCAGGCTGCAGTCTGTGGCTTCATCAGGAAAAATCTGGTCATGTGGCGTACAGTCACCTTGAGCTACTTTGTTATATAATACAATATGTATGATCCTATTATACAACAGGAAGCAGACACAGAAAGTGAAGCACAGGGATTGTGTTACTCTTTAATACAAAAATACAGAAATCTGGAAGCTATGCTGAGTCTTCCTCTGGTCCCAGGGATCATCAGTTAACCTCATGACTGGAACAACTCACATGTGAGAGAGAAAAACAACCAGTGAGGACAAAAAAGAAAGGAAACGTGAGGGAAAAAGACCCAATTCACATTAATAGGTGACAAACAAAGATCACAGTAAGCATATAAATAATAATCATACTGTGTTAGATCTTAGTAACAACAGTTTATACCACAGAAGAAAAGTGCAAATGTAGCCGAGTTATTGTTCATTGTTAATGTTTTTAGTTATGTCTCCAATTTATTTTGAAGCTGTTTGTTTTCATTGCCATCAGCATCCAAAGCCCCAAATACTTTGGCTCTTCTGTCAGATGCAGTGACAGTGAGATCCAGTCCAGGCGACTCATTGTTCTCCTAATTTATCTTGTATTTTTTGACCTACATTGAGTCTGGTGTGCTGGTTGGATACTGCCCCAATTATTCTTTCTTCTCATTAAACACAGGATCTTTTTTAGCATTTGGGCTCCTCAACAGTTCAAGGCCTCGTTTGTTGTCAGTTTACCACCTGAATCATGGAGCCATGGTGTATTAACAAGCTGCTTCATAAGGGAGGAACCATCATTGGTCAGAATCTGGAGGCGTGTCAGTCAGTAAGAGACAGGAAGTCACCAAACAAACACACACACCACAGAGCCTTCAGTTATTCAACCCTATATAAAACGCTTTAGTAAATCTTTCCCAGTGTTCTCTGTGAAACTGTACAATAACTCATCTTTCTGTGACAGGTCCACAGACCTGCTCCATATTTATATTTCTCTATTTGTGAATACAGTCTGCAATTCTTTCTTGCCTAGTCTCAGTCTTACTTTTCTTTATCTTAACCTTTTATTTTATTTTTATTCTGTTCTATAAATAAAGATCTAACAGCTTACAACCTTCACCATGCGCCAGTGGAACTTTAACTTGACTCTATTTGTTATTTATTTTTTTATCCTACTGCTGCACCACAATCATTTCCTCTGTGGGATCAAATCTCTATGACACTCTCCTGAAAAGGTTGGAAGAATGCTCTAATGTAAGACACTCCTACAGCTTTACAGATGCTTTCTTATGAATTATGCTCTGATAACAAGTTGGATAATCATTATATTTTGACCTAGACTGACTACAAAGATTGTTATTCCTAAATGGTTTCACCCATTGTGAACACACAAGTCTTTCAGAGTAGTGAACCTCATTCCCGATCCGTTCTTGTGGAAGATTTGGTCTCTCTGGAATGACCTCTTTTTGTGCCTAATCATGTTACTAACCTGCTGCCAAATAATTCGAGAAACATTCTTTCAGGTTGGACCTGGCTGAATGTTTCTCGAATCACTGCCTCAAATAAAAAATGAGCAGAAGAAAAATAATACAATTAAAAAAAAACTAACTCATGACATTTGTTCTGATGTGTTTGTAGCTTTAAAATTAGATTTTTAATTAAATATTTGGTTTGAATTATACACAATTCCTCCTCTAAATGAACACATCAGTTCATTAAGCTGTTGTTAATAAAGTTTTCCCCTCCTGTGCTCCGACTCAAACAGCCGAAGCCTTCTGTGAGGTTTAAAACGACGACAACATAAAACATTTTTAAAAAATACCCCCCCCCAAAAAAGTTTATTTTGTCTTTTCCTGTATGTACAAAACAGCATGACAAACTAATTTAAAGGCCAGATCACATTCTTATGATACGACCGCTACACTCATCAGTCCTGTATGTACGAGTCCCAGGCAGAGCAGGAGTCTCCTCACACCCAGCCAGCTATTTGAACTGATTATCAATGAGAGTGCCCTTCATCTTGGCCTTCTTGGCCTCCAGCTCAGCCAGCTCCTGCAGCCTCCTCTTGCTCATGCCCTTCCTCTCCAGCTGCTTCTCGATCACTTTGGCATTCTGGGCATAGGAGTCCGCCACCTCCCTGGCCTCGATCTCCTCCTCCTCCTCGTCGATAGTGGAGACGGTGACGGAGCTGAACTTGCCCATGTCTTTGGTCCGCTTGGTCATCATCACGCGGACTTTCTTGGGAGCCTCGGGCTGCTTCTGGCTGTAGACGCTGGTGTTGCCGAAGCCCTGCCCGAACTTGACCACGGCCCCGTCCACGATGAAGGTGGCCGGGTTGTTCTTCTCCTGGTGCTGGTAGAAGAGCAACAGGCCGCATTTGCCGCACTTCTTGCGGTACTGCCTCTCGATGCCCTCGGCTCTCTTGATGTACGTGTTTTCGTCGTCCTCCACGTTGCAGAACTTGTGAGCGTGTTTGGCGGCGTCGATCACACGGGCTTTGTCCCGGGGTCTCATGGGCAGCTTCTCCAGCTGGCAGTCCAGGACCAGAACCATCTGGCCGCATAGGCAGTAGTAGACGTGGAGGGGCTTCTCTCCGTCGTCGTACTCCTCCCGGTCTCTGGTGTCCGAGCACACGACGCTCCTGGAAACCACCTTCGGCATGTTCACACGCGTGGGTGTATTTTAATACCAGTTCGTGATCAGAAAAACCACTACAGCCAAACTTGCCCAGAAAATAGAAACAACGCAATAGTTCCTGTGTGCACCGATGATATTGTTCCCGCGAGAAACCCAAGTGTCGAATATTTGTTCCGCCTTCATAAATCGTTCCGCGAAGCTCAAAACAAATACATTTTATTGCAACCCCAAACTAAGAAATACAATTTAATTTCAGATTAAACGTATTTATGTAACAACCTCACAACAATAGTGCTCTTTATTGCAAGCGCCTACAGCGGTGGGGAACTCCAGGCTTCGAGGGCCGGTGTCCTGCAGGTTTTAGATCTCACCCTGGGTCAACACACCTGAATCAAATGTTTAGTTCATTACCTGGCCTCACGTTGAGGTCATTTAGCCATTTAAGTCAGCTGTGTTGGATTAAGGACACCGGTCCACAGTAACAGAGGAGAGGATTCTCTTTGAGCCAATACTTTTAACAGGCCATCATTGGAGGTGAGGGGAAAAGACAAAGGATCAAGAGACTGCAAACATGATATTAAGTATTTGGACCCCCTCTGATTCAACTAGGCAAAAATTATGCTTCCAAGTTTAAATTCCATTTCTGGTTAAACATGTCAGACAACTTCAGTCTGCTGGCTCACAGCCATGTGTAACAGTTCTGGACTAATTTAATAGCAGCCCAATTTCAGTTCGAGTTACTGAACTTCCATTTTCTAGATGCTTATGCTGCACTTTGTAATCTGACCTAGTCCAGCACGCCATCTAATGCATTTGGATTTCCAACTTTCGATTTGAAAACAGTTTCTTTGCATCCCTGCCTTTCAAGTGGGCCACACTGTTTAGTAGCAATCCCGAGTCAATTTAACTCTAGCCCGTATTCCAAGATGAAGATTTCAGCATTGCACAAAGTACCACACAGCGTGACCCAAGTTAAATGATGCAACGACCTCGCTGAATTAATACACCAGACAGGTCATAGCGTCAATAAACATGTTTATTTCAAACACAAGTACAAAATCATTCGTTATCATTTCTTGGACATGTGCAAATTTATGATTAGTGGCAAATAAATGACTCCATAATTGCAGCAGAGAGCTGATGCTGCAGACTCCTCACTGGCAGCAGCTGGTGTCGCATGTCTTTCCTTTGCACACGCAGCCAGAGGCGCATTTGCTGCAGCCGGATGGGCAGCAGTCGCAGCAGCCTGCAGTGACAGACATTAGTGACAGAACACAAGAAAACAAGAACTTAAGTCATTAAAGCAATTAGAGCCACCTGCGCAGCATCAAAAAAAGGCATCAAATGCGCAATTTTGAAGAAATGGGGCATGACTATAAGAGACCATCGTCACACTATGCATGTTACTTGGGAAGATAAACAGGAGCGTAACATTAACAGGTCGATAGATTGTTTGCTGTGCTGTGAGGTGTTTGACTTACTCTTCTTGCAGCTCTTGCAGGAGCACTTTGTGCACGTGCAGGATCCTCCGCAGTTGCAGGTTCCAGCTGAACATAAAAAAAGAGAGTTAAGTTTCATGCGGTCCGCTGGTAACAAGCAGCGTATTAAATAGCCTTGTTAAACAGCGGCAGGAACACTCACTCTTGGCGCACTCGCAGGGGTCCATTTTGCAGTTGATGGCTCGTTTGTTCAGAGTGATGCTGGCGTTGCTCTTGTCTCTTCGGGACTTGAATGAATGTTGTGAATGACGGTGTAGGAGTGGCTCTTTTATAGCGTCCTGAGAACAACAGAGCCGAGTGCAAAACACGCCTGTCACGCTACACGCAAGCACGTGGTTAATGATTACGAAGAGGTTTGTGCACACGACAACCTTTCAGCAGCGGGAACAGAGAGATCCTCATACCCAGATCTATGGCCTGCTGCCTGAACATTATATAAGAACGTCAACTTCTGGAGAAATTCAACCATGCAATTAATTCATGTATGTAAACAGAGGAGAACATCTCCAGGCTACACGGAGATCTGAACACACGGTCACAAACGCTCACCAACACACGGATTCATTTAGAATGGGCTACATGAAGTGCGGGTCTCCCATCAGGACGTCTTAGTTTTATATGGCCTGAAGTGAATTTATACAACCATTTGGGGCTAATATGAGAGGATGTTGGGTGGATGGGCGCACGAATTATCACCAACAGTATTATTTTAAAAATTACAAAAAAAAACTTTTCAGCATCTGCGAAGATTCTTCACAGAAAACATTTCCGTGCAGTATTTTTTCATTCTTTTCATTCCAAACTTAACCTCGTACTTAATTAATTGAAACTAATACACTCTATGCCGGTATTATTTTGATAGTGCGATCATTTCACTGGAGTAAAAATCCACATTAAATATCCTAAATCCAAATCTAAAATAATAATTCATTTAATATATCGTGTGACTCCTCAGTCTTGCTCATTTTTCCATAATAAAAAATAATATAGTCATCATGATGTTGAACAACTGCAGCGGAGAACACGGGGTGTCTGGTGTTCCTGGCGCTGTGCACACGGTGCAAACCAGCTGGCGTCTGTCTGCCGTCAGTGCCGAGCTGCACCCGGCCGCTCGTGAGCAAACCAAAGCAAACAGGCTATTGTAATATGCTGCGTTTACGTACCGTGTGCTATCGGAAATACCGGATTCAGCAGCGAGCCGTGTGCACATGGCACGTGCGACGTCGCTTTCTCCCCACAGAGGACAGAGAAAACGATTGTGCATTTACACACAGTATATATATTTTTAATAATAGTAGTCTTACAAGAAATTAAACACCAAAATCGCAATAAGCATAAAATAGCAGTCGGGAAACATCAGTGCTCAACAATAAAGAATCAAACCGAATAGGCAAGCTTTAAAAGAAGTGTTTTGTCAGTATGTGTGAGTACAATAGAACAGAACAAAATTAATCTCGGCTACCATAATATCCTGGATGTTTCGCACTTGGTTGCTTAGTCTTTTATGTCTATTTGTCTATAAAGACCAGCTGTATGTACAATACTTAGGTTTTCCATGACTGGAGCGTGAAGGCAGCATTATTCACGCTGCACTCGACACCGGAGTGTTTCTCCATTAACGTGTAGTTTCTAGAAAGTGTGTGTCAGCCGGTAATGAGCTGACGCGTTATAACATGTAGCCGATGCAAACCGAGAGATGAGTGCTACTCTTCTTAGTGAAGCAGCTGAAAATGGGAATTATGAGGGGAAAAAATCAGTCATAATAAAATAACACTGAAATTAGATTCAGTCCATCCATTTTCTGTCGTTTATTTATAAGGTTGTGGAGGGTTGGGGGGTACTCCGATCTGTTAACACAGACCTATGGACCCTACAAATCAAGAAGAAGACACTTTAAATAACTCGATTAGTTGACTATCCAAAAACATTGGTGAAAACAGAGAGGGGGACTGTGCTTTTCCCCGCGTTTCTTTTTGTTTTCTTGGACTCTAGTGGAGTCCCAGCTATCAGGGAACATCTCGCTGTGCCTGAATAACTTTTCATTTAGAGCCATCAGACCAAAATGTCTCTGGGGACAGAGACAGACAGAGACTTATCGTGTATTCCCAAGAATTAAACCCTGACACTTTATAGGACTTGGACCAAATTTAATGTTTCTGGATGCAGTGTTACATGTTGGTGCAGTGAGTAGCAGCAAAGTCCAAACACAGGTTTGCTGGTTTAACTGGTGATTCTAAACTGGTCACAGTGTGATTGTGAGGATGAACGACGTCTTTCTCTCTCCCAGGACCCCAAGACTACACCATGCTGGCTCATACATGTCTTGTTAACCCTTAAATGATTTACTGCCACTGAAAAACATGCTAAGAATTTTATGGGAGGATAACAATTGTGTACAAATTTTACTTATGACCAAATGTTTTAAAAAATGTTTTAAACAATATTATTAGAGCTTTAAAAATAATATTTTGGGAACAAAATATATACTAGCTGAAAATATTGCTAGGACATTAATGGTTATAAAATGAATGGTTTTCTTTTTTTAAACACTGTAAATGCTCCCGTTGTGCCCACTGTGGAACCGTGAATATAATAAATACACCTTAGAAAAAGCAAACACTGACTGGCCTGAAGTCCTGTTAAGGTTCAGCCTATTTCAACATCTCATAAACGTAAGATGTGTGACGTGGTTACGTTTCCTTTCAGTAAAAGTTAAATCACATCATGTCCTAATTATATTTTTTGACTTTGTTAAAGCAGCTTTGCATTATTTACGGTTTAAAAATGTCAGTTCGGCCACTGTCTGAAACAAGCTGTTATAGCCTCTGTTTGGCCTGCGTCCTTTTAATTGGCTGCTTCTTAAAAGCAGAAGTTTTGAACAGCTGCTTTTATTGATTTTTGTTCTCCTCGCCACAGCTGTGTGACTGAGATCACACCATCAATATAGTCATGCCATCAAAATAAGGCTATCCCCTCACTGAAACATCATTTAGAGCCAAGAGTAGAAAAAATTCTTTATTTGAAATTTTAGCCATGTTTTTATGAAAAGCCAGCATTTTAACAGCATATGTGACACAAGGTAAAAAAAGAGAACAAAAAAGCTCCACCGTATATGTAAATAACCTGTCATACATCCTTTATGAATACACTGCTTGGTTAAATATGCAGTAAAGATTAGTTCCTGTTTTTGTTCATGATTAATTTTGGACACTGGATGTGAAAACTGTCCATTACACTCAGTGCGCAGAAGGTGCTGTTTCAGTCAGGAAGCGCTAGAGGGAGACATTTACACGTGTATCTACTGGTGGACAAGAATGCATAATATGAAAAAACTCAGCTGCAAGTGCAAGTAACTGGTGTTAAAATATTTAAAGGCAGATACCAACAACCCAAATTCAAATAGCACAGGCGTCCTCACGTGCTCTATTTTGACTAAAATGCCTGACTTAATGTGATGGACACATGTTAACGAGCAGTTATAGGAGAGAAAAGTGTGCAAGAGGCATAAAAACATCCCCCATCCTGGTCAGAGCCTCTTTGCAAGTGTTGCTCTGCTCGTTCTGAGAAGTGATTACGTTGTCTTAAATTTCATACTCAGTGACAGTCTGCATGTTCTGTCCACCAAGATGTGTGTTTATGTGAAAGGTCAGTAATGCTGACAGACAGACTATACTTTACACTGATGGGATATTCTATGATCACAAAGTGTTTGGCATGCTCCCAGCTAGACTCGCTTCTCTTAATTGTGGATCTGTGTGTGTGTGTGTGCACAGGGCAGACAGTTGAGCTGCTATATTTGATCCTTCCAAGCCCAGCATGGGACAGGGTATATCCACTACACACACACGCAAAAATGACATGCTGACCGTTGCAAGGGATTTTATTTTGCATTAAAACTGAGATAGTGCAGCTGAGTTGCTACAATGCACTTTCAGATTTTCACATCTGTGTAGAAATAATATTTCATTCAATGAGCACAGATATTATGAGTAAATGGTGCCAGTTGAAGAGTGCTACTGCAGCTGAGCTCTGTGTTATTTGCTGAGCATGCTGGGATCTTGTTCCACCTGGACAGGCATGTCTGTGTCTTCTTGGATCCACTGAGCACATGGTATCAACTACCTCACAAAAAAAAAGGAAAGAAAACCGGAGCTTCTCTTGCAGTTTGTGGAGATGCTGTCGTACTGCATGGTAAACCCATGTTAGCAGCGTGTGCAGCTTTCTATATTGAGCCACGTGTTCTCTGTTCCGGATGATCTGCCATTGGACAGACTGTGAGAGGAGGAGTGAGCACTCATCGACTTTCTAGGAAGGTTCTTTCTAACCCGGTGACAGACCCCGTCCTCAAGCAGGTCAGTGCAGCAGAAATGATGAATTCAACAATGAACTCTTAAATGATAATGATTTTTAAATAGTAATGAAATAAAACCTGGAAAGTTGAGGTGGATTTTCTTAAACGGACCACTGAGATGAAGTTTATATATTTGTCGTTACTAAGAATATAAACGCAAGCTGAGATGTTTCTAGAGCTGCACAGCCTCAAACTCTACGTTTCCACACTGACTCTCCAGCAGACGTGTGTGTGTGTGTGTGTCTGTGTGTGTGTGGCGGGTGGGTCACTGAGTGAAGACGGTGAGTTGGTGTGAGAAATGCTTTTGATTCATGTTGAACCAAACAGCTTTTCGATTACTATAGAAACAAGCTTGAGAACACTTCTGTAGTAATGCAGGGACGCGGGGAGTAGGTAGGTGACTAAAAAGTTTAAATGAAGGATTTAAAAGTGAACAGCTGAGTGTTTTATGCATTGGCCTCGCAGGGGCACTGTTGGATTTTGTACCAGCACAAACTTATATTTCACAGTCTTATTATTGTTGCTCCGTTTGCAGCATTCCATGTGCTTAAATGTGAAATGTGTATATGTGCTCTCTGACAGAGTAGCAATAATACAGATTATCCAGTTTCAAAGCTCTGGCTAAAGCAGACCTGAGTGTGTGCAGTATACACCAGAGAGCCTAGGCTATTCAGTTCTATTCAGTTCTCACTAAAACATCCACTCAACCTAATTTTAGCAAAGTGGGCTGTGATTGGTTTGCTTTCTCTCATGTATGCTAAGAGCACTACAGGACATCATTTACTGTCTTCACAGGCTGTCATGGATCATGTGCTGGACATAGCTGACTGTTACTTCTTCACTCCTTACATTTACCCGGTCTCATGGCCCGAGAGCTGGGCTGTGCGCCAGATTATCAGCCTGTGGGTGGTAACCAACTTGGGAGCTCTGTTGGTTTACCTGGTTTTTGGTGCTCTTAATTTCTACTATGTGTTTGACCATGTACTCATGAAGCATCCACAGTTTATTGAGGTAGGCCAGTGAATGGATTGCCAGGTTTGGTACCATTTCCAAAGCAAGGTTTTCCTAAATCCTAAACTTTGTGTATTTGCTTCACTAACAGCATCAAGTAAGAAAGGAGATCCAGTTGGGAACAGTCTCCATCTTCTGGATGAGTTTTCCCACCGTAGTGCTTTTCTTCTGGGAAGTCAGAGGACACAGCAAACTTTATGACAACATCAGTGAAAACTCCCTGGGTGAGGAAACGATTATTTAGATATTGTAGCACAGGATTCACGTTAACTCCAGTTAATGTAAAACTAAAAATGAAATTCTTAAAGTGAGCTTACTGTATTTAATGAATGTACTGTTAAAATTCTTATAGTAAACATGGCTAAAGGCTCAAATACTGAGAATACATTTAAAGGTGTCCCAAAGTGCTAAATGCTCTGACTTAGACAGTTTCCTATTAGATTGGCTTTGAATTCTGTCAAAGTAGAAATCCCTCATATGGTCATCTCAGCTGCACAGCTCTGTGTTTAGCATAACCTTGTGCTTCTGAGGGGCAGCCAATCAAAAGACAGTTGCCTTAAAGTGAAGGGATGAGATTTAAAGTACTTTTTTCAGCGAGAGGGAGAAGCGAGTGGCTGCAGTAAGGAGGTGAATAAGCGGCTGGAAATGAGCGTGTCCACTTTAAGGCTGTGCGTGATTAACTCACTGAAACTAACCAACCCACAAAGAGTCTGCAAAAATTAAAACTCGTGCGTGTGTCTGTTCCAGGCTGGTCAGGACTGGTCGTAAGCATCGCTGGTTTCTTGTTCTTTACTGACATGTGTATATACTGGATTCACCGCGCCATGCACCATCAGAACATTTACAAGGTGAGCTTCAGCATCTGTACTGCCAACCTACACTTGCCCCAGGCAGTCAGATACCTTTGTCAGTGGGTCGCTTCCTATAATAAAAGGTCCCACCTGTACTGATGAACCCATGAAACAATGATTACATGACCTTCTGGGCTTTTCAGCACTTTCATGCTCACAGTTGGTTGTACCAGGTTACAGGCTCGGTTTAGCACATAGTAGCACACTGAGCAGCTGAAGGAAACTCAAAAACACAGTATGTCCTCGGTGGGTGTGAATGTATATGTAGAATATACTTTTTCCTCTTATAGTTATTGTAACTCCACAGCTTTGACTTCCTTGTTTGACTTGTGTATCTTCTAACTAAAAAAAATCTTAAACTTGACACCATTTGTGTTTCTCCCCCTCAGCACTTACATAAGCAGCACCACACCTTCAAGATACCAACACCGTTTGCCAGCCATGCCTTCCACCCACTCGATGGCTTCCTGCAGAGCTTACCGTACCACATCTACCCTTTCATCTTCCCTCTCCACAAGGTGCAGATCATCTTCTGTTTCTAGGAAATGCTGACATTACCGATCTGAGGTCAAAGGAGGATCACACTGTAAACTGGGGGTGGGCAACTCCAGGCCTCGAGGGCCGGTGTCCTGCAGGTTTGATGTGTCCTTGATACAACACAGCTGATTTAAATGGCTAAATGACCTCCTCAGCATGTCTCGAAGTTCTCCAGAGGCCTGGTAATGAACTAATCATGAGATTCAGGTGTATTGACCCAGGGTGAGATCCTGCAGGACACCGGCCCTCGAGGCCTGGAGTTGGACAACCCTGCTGTAAATCAGGGGTGCATTAAGTTACTGCTATTAAATTGCAGTAAAACTTCTAAGTGACTGGACAAAGTGTATTTTGATACACTGAAATTGAGGAAGTGCACCGTTGTCTTCAAACTGTGACATGCTTCGGCTGACATTTGAGTTATTTTACATTACAGGTGGTTTACCTCTCCCTCTTTGTCTTCGTCAACATCTGGACCATTTCCATCCATGATGGAGACTACCGCCTTCCAGGCCCGCTGATATTTCTGATTAACGGTGCCGCTCACCATGTTGATCATCACCTGTACTTCAACTACAATTACGGACAATACTTCACACTCTGGGATCGCCTGGGAGGCTCGTACCGACACCCATCGGCGCTGCTGGGGAAGGGGCCCCGTGACCAGATTCGCAAGCTGACGACAGAAGCAGCACAGACACAGTGATGATGGACGCTCAGAGCAGAGAGCCATCTCTGGACATTAACAGGCTGTTATGCTACCAATGATCTAAGGCAGAAGGAAGAGGCAGCTGGTACAAAACATGCAGATTCCCTAGCTAGATACTACCCAGGCTGAGAAAGAAGATGAAAACTGTACAGCATAGTAAAATAACACGCTGTATATTAGCAACAGTAACATTAAGGTCAAGTAGCACGACTGGTATGAACGTAACAAGCACAGATTCTGGTGTTACACACAACTGTAGCAGAAAACTGAAAGTTTAATCGATGTGTTTTAAGCATAATAGCAATCCTTTTTCCCCATTAATTTGGCTGCTTTTATAGTACAGCGACATCTAGTGGCCAGACTACCTGCAAGCTCGTTATGGTATTACTGCATGGGTAAAGGTGATTTTGTTACAAACTCAGGAGGTTGGATCTGTTCAAAGCCAGAGTTCCTCAATATAACGCTGGAGAAATAAGAGCTGTGGTTTAATAAATGCACACAAACAGGAGGACTATATTTGCTCAAATTGATCAGTTTCATAAAGTATAAACAATGTTTTTATGTTTTATAATAAGAGTGATGGATAGTTCACCAGCAAGTGTAAAATGCCAACGCGCCGAGAAGAAACGGCACATTTGTGTATCAAAATTGACACAGTGCGCACCACGTCTGTGCATTTTATTTGTACAGTTCGATTCTGTGTTAGTCTTTCAGCTTCCGGTGCTCGGTGTGTTCTCATGTAAACTCTGCAGGGCGAGGTCCGTCCACTTCATCTCTTGCTCTTTCACAGACTCTGTCGATCCCCCGTTGTCCTGCTCAGCCTCAGGCAACTCGCTCTGCAACAAACCGGAAACAAGAAGATGGAATTAAAAAAGAAAGAAAAAGACACTTTGATCAACACTGTGATGGTTTCAAGAATATTTGATGGGGGAAAATACAGAGCTTAAACCAAAACAGCATGATCGATACACTCACCAGCCACTTCATTAGGTACACCTGTTCAACTGCTAATTAATGCAAAAATCTAATCAGCAAATCACATGGCAGCAACTCAAAGACTGTATCAATACAGCTGGCTGAAGTCCAAACTGAGCATCAGAAACTGGTGATCTGCTGGGATTTTCCCACAAAACCGTGACTTGTGTTTAAGGTAAAATAAAAATGGGTGAAAATGTCTTGTTGATGTTAGAGATCAGAGGAGAATGTGCAGACTGCTTCGAGCTGATAGGAAGGCGACAGCAATCCAAGCACGCAGAGCTTTGAATGCACAACACAACACACCTCGAAGCAGACGGACTACGGTGGCAGAAGACCACACCGGGTGCCGCTCCGGTCAACTAAGAACAGGAAACTAAAGCCACAATTCACACAGGCTCATGAAACTTTGACACCAGAAGACTAGAAAAATGTTTCCTGCTTTGATGAGTCCCAATTTCTCCTGGAACATTCATATGGTAGGGTCTGAATTTGACCTAAACAACATGACAGCATGGGTCCATCCTGCCTTGTATCAATGTTCAGGCTGCTGGGGCCTGTTCTTCGTACCTCGCTTACTACATCCAAGATCAAATGACACATCCAAGATCAAATCATCGCGCTAACTTTGAGCTCGCTAATCCGGTTCTCCGAACACACCTGTTGTTGACGATTAGTACAGCTGGATGAAGTAATCTGAGATCACTGGGTGGCTTAAAAGGGGCTACGCATCGATAGTAGAAACATTGATCGGCAACCCTGTGATTGGTCGGCGAAGATGTCGAAGGAGCGCGCTCAGTATTTCACGGCAGCAGACCAAGAACTCTTGATTGAGGGATATCAGGAGTTTCAGAGTTTAATTAAAACGCAGGGGAACACTGCAAAGGCTGCAAAAGCAAGGAGAGAGGGCTGGCAGAAAGTTGCTGACAAATTAAACTCGTAAGTGATCCATGATATGACATTATATCATGTGATATTATATTATACCACATTATATTATATTACATCATATCCTCTTTCACATTAGAGCCACAACAGGACCCACTAGAACATGGGAACAAGTAAAAGTGAAATATAAGAATATTCCACAGAATGGTAATATTTATCACTTATATTGCTTTTAGTCTCTTGAAAAGAGACCCTGGAATAATCTGTTTGTTTGTTTATAACAGCAACCAAGAAAAGGGCAGAGCAAATAAAGACAGGTGGTGGTCCTGCACCCCCTCGTCACACCCCTTTTTGTACTGTGACATTTATTGACATTGTGGGTTTTTGTGTGTGTAGTTTTACATAACACTCCATCAACTTACTGAAGCATGCACAGTAAGTTGGGATATATATATATATATATATATACATACATATACATATATATATATATATATATATATATATATATACATACATATACATATATATATATATATATATATATATATATATATATATATATATATATATATATATATATATATATATACACATACACATATATATATATATATATATATATATATACATATACATATATACACATACACATATATATATATATATATATATATATATATATACATATACATATACATATATATATACATATATATATATATATATATATATATATATATATATATATATATATATATATATATATAGAGAGAGAGAGAGAGAGAGAGAGAGAGAGAGAGAGAGAGAGAGAGAGAGAGAGAGAAAGAAAATAATACCCTCACGGGAAAGTCGATATCTCTCTATGAGCACACCGTCGCGCTGAGCTAAAGGATCCTGTCTATCCCGCAATATCCGCTGAATTCTGGAAACTCTCCTTATCAATCTTGCACCTTCCTTGCTCGCGTACAAACGGACAGGACATGGCTGCGACGGACTTCCCAAATCCACCTTCGCTTTTATAGCCGTGGTCTCTCATCTTGATTACACGAAGTAATTTACTATTACTACTCTAACATATGAATTACATCTGAAATAATCAAATACATGTAATAGCATGATTAATAGTACATTTCCCTTTTTTAAGGAAATGATCTGTATGTATCTGTATGGAATCAATAACAGAATCAAATACTGCATTATCTTTAGTTACACTGATAATATTTATTTATGGAAAAACAGTGGAGAAATATCGTTGTTGCTTTCGTATAACTGCAGCGGACATACCTGAGTGGCCGCGATCTAATCCTGTTTACATAAAGTAAGCCTGCTCCCGAGCAGGTTTACGCTTACGGATCTGTTGCTATGACAGCAAGTCTCGGATGAGCTTCGGAGAACCGAACGATCCAAGATCACGCGAAATCGTCAACATTCAAATCCGGCTAACTTACTTAGCGAGGTACGAAGAACAGGCCCCTGGTGGTGCAGTGTGTGGGAGATCTGTTCTTGGCACACTTTGGACCTCTTAATCAGAATCAGAATCAGAAGACTTTATTTATCCCCAAGGGGCAATTAACAAACAACCGAGCAGCATACATTGAAGATAAGGACAATAAGAACAGGCAATAGGAGTGAAATAATAAATACACAGAATATACAGTATATACAGTTTTAAAATTACACAGTTTTAAAATTAAAGTGACTGAAGTTGAATAAATAACTGCAAGTGACTAAAAGTGAATAAAGTGTAAGTAGTGTAGGAAGACTGTAGTTTATGTTTATGGGTGTGGGAAATGTTTTTATCGTCTTAATACCAAATGAGCAGCATTTAATGCCGCAGCCTAACTTCATGAGTATTATTTTGACCACGCCCATCCCTTTATGATCACAGTGTAACCATCTAGTGATAGCAGAATAGTTTTAGCAGGATAACCCTCAACGTTGCAAAGATCAAATAATTAAACTTGTTTCTTGAACACGATATGGTCACGGCACGCAAATGACCGCCTTTGGGATGTAGTACAAGTACGAGATTTGGATCATGGACGGCCAAATCAACAGCAACTGTGTGATGCTACCATGTCAACATGGTTCAACATCTCAGAAATGTCTCAGGCACCTTGTTGAATGTTTGCTGTGAAGAATCAAAGATGTTCTGAAGGCTTTAACCTTGGCCAGGTGTATCTAATGAGTGTATATAGTTTGTTTTTGACAAAGCAGGTAAGCATGCGCATGTCACTTCTGTAAGCCCAGAATAGGAAAGAGAAGTATACCAAAGCAATCCCCCCCCAACCATATGTGTATAAATGCTATATTTACGCTTATGTTCATATTCTCTCATTCCCCTCTATTTTATATTACAGCTCTGTAATATGTAACTTCTGTCGGTGCTCTGCTACTGGAAATTGAATTTCCCGGAGGAACCCACCCGAGGGATTAATAAAGATCTAATCTAATCTGCGTCATTGACATTAAGTAAAAAGCTAGATATTATGGAGTGTCCTCTCATGAACGGCACTGCTCGGGAACATCCTGCAAAAACATTTCTGCTTTCTGTAGTCATTGGTCCTTGTTGACGTTAACCTCAGCATTAACATTAACCAAAGACTTTACCAAAGGAATGGTGACGTCTTCGTACGGCAGCCTGTCTTCCCTCCAGGCATCATCGGTGAGATCCAGGACTCTCCCGTCCCGTTGGATTTCACTGTCCATCCTCCCGCCGAGACACAGCCGGCTGCCAATTGGCCTCAACAACAACAGGGGAGCAACAGTAACACGGATTTACGTCCGCGAACAACTCCGTTGCTGTTTGAGAGGAACAGTCGCAGTAATTCTACGTAGCCAGTTGTCACGTGCTGATGACGCAGTGTATGATGCCTTTACGTGCAGTGGAAAATACGAATCTAACGAGGTTTACTAGCAGGAGATACAATACAATTTGTCCAAATATGTGAACTTACACAACAGCAACATTTAGACTGCTACATGGCATTTATACTCCACAGTATACAGCCTTGTATGCCACCTGAAGGCAGGTTTAGCCCATCAGGCCTAATGGCTGTTTTAGAGTTTTATCTTCACTGATCATTGGGACCCAAAAACTGTATGCAGAAAATAGTCAGTCACCAGTCAAGTTCTTGCTCTGTTACAGTCCTCCCACATATTTAAAGTGATGATTAGTTGAGTTTCATGTCTCTGTCTTCTATCACTTGCATGCATGTGTGTCTTTAAGATAAGATAAGATAACCTTTATTAGTCCCACACGTGGGGAATTTGTTTGGTGTGTGGTATGTGTCTATGGTTATTTAGTGCCCCATGGGTTGTGGTATGTTCTCTATTTTGGTGAGTGAGACACACCGTCACTCTTTCTCCAATGAACATTTTGCACTTAAGACCATGCAATATCAAACAGTGACCACACACTGTGGTTTCTTTTGGTTTCTTGTTGTTGTTTTTTCTGTCTTCCTTTCTTTGACTGCCAGACTGTCTGATTTTTATCTCTGACAGCAAAGAAAAAAAACCTGCTTTTCACATCTAATCTATATTTTTCTTCTTCTCAGTCTTCTAATCAGATCTCTTTATGTTGTGTTATAACTTGGTTTACTCTGATTAGTGTTTGCTTGTGTGAGACTGTCCAGAGCATGTCTGAGAGGACGCAGTTGGCCGCATTACATCTGACATATGGGACTCTTGTATGATTTCAGAGAGATATTTAAAGAGAGGAGTAAGGTGATGCTGTATTTAAGGTATCTGAAGGAAAATAGTGCTCATTTTTGAACGTTAATGATTAGATTAGCGAGCTGGGGGATACTATTAAATATTTTAAGGTAGATTTTAACCAAAGTTTGGAAATATAGGGAAGTTTTTAACGTTTTTTTTTTTTTTCTTTTTTGCCAGGGACGATTTCTGACAGTAGCTATAATTTTTCTGCTGATGACAGAGAGTCTTTTTTTCGGTACAAAAGAGTCGGAGCCCCGTCCTCTCGCGCTTTCTTTGAAAGTCTCGTGAGATTATGTGAGGTCAAGCCACTAGTCCGCGCCTGGCTCGTCATTGCCATGGTAACCACATGTTTCTCTGTCTTCAACCCGTGACCAGTCGGTGCATTTTGTTGCGTTATTGAGTTTAAGGTAATTATATGGATCACATCGCAGTTTGGAAACAGCAACGCTTCAGTCAAGAAAAAAAATCCAGTGGTGAGAAATTTAGCGCTAGACAGATAGTGAAGTTAAAAGAAATGAATAGACATGAATTAGAGCTGGGCCGCTCTATGCTCGAAAATAATTTAATTGTAATTACCGAAATATATCTAATGTTAAATCCGTGTGAAACTAATACCATGCTAAAACCACTACTAATAACATGCAACTCTCCATCGACCATTAGTCAGTCCATATACACCTAATGTAAATGTGTAAATAATCTTCTAAATCGTTTCCCCCTCCTTTTTTAATAGAAGATCAGCAATGCCAGTCTCTCCAGAGCAGCAGGCAGAAGAAGCCAAAACATCAACCAGTCCTGGAAACCCAGTTTTCACCTGCGTGATAACTCCACAAGCAAAAGGTCTGATGTCTGCAGCGGGAACAAAGCTCGAAAGCATCATGTATAAGACCACATCTGCCGACTATGGTCGCCTCCCTCCAACCTTTGAAAGCTCTCCGTGCACTTTCCACCCCAAATCACAAAGATTCACCGAAGAGCTGAGGAAGACCGGGATGTATCGGAACTACTCCTTTAATACATCCTTGGACCGTAGCAGGGTGTGTGACTAACTGCTTTGCAGCACATGACTTTTAAAAAAACCCGAAAAAGCATACATCTCAAATGTAACGACTGCAGTATTCAATATGTGCACATGTATGAAATTAAACTATATTGTTTAGCATGTGTGTGTTTTTATGTTTTGGTTCCTACATGCTGTTAATATTACAGGTATATATTATTTTGAACCTCAGATGAATTAAAAACGCATAGGTGTTTCAGAGAGTAAAAAACACTTGAACTCTGTCGCCATTGTCAGTATAGAAATACAGAAATTCTTTGATCTGACTCACACTGGCGGGTTTAAAACCATCTAATTAGTTAGTAACATATTTTTAAAAATATATTAAATGTAATATTTGTTTTTCCTTTCGTTTTTTGAAGGTGGGGGTGGGATCACTTTAGTAAATGTTTCAGGCTGAACGAATGAAATTTGTTCATTTTCGCTGCCATTAGATGGAGAAAGGGGGTCAAATTTAAAGGTTACAAGTCTTATAGTTCCCCTCTGCTGTTCTGGACTCAGGTGTAGCGTACCATTTCTTTAATTCTTTGAACTTTGTGATGCACAATCAATTTCCTTTTTTAAATAAAATAATTAATTAATATATTTCTTATTTTAGACCATAAATATATTTAAGTTAAAAAGTAAAACCATTAGGCCGAACTCGTATGTTCACGTAACATTAAAGAGAAATCCTCCCTTCTCCTCCAGTCTCGCCTCCGCATCCACAGCTGACGATGACCAACCTTTTAGCTGCCAGCGCTACGGAACTTAGCGACCAGCTAGCGCTCCTTAGTAGCGTCGTTTAAAATGTGTACGCTATGACTGTGTTGCTGTTTTACTTCAGCGAAGGTGTGTTACGGCGGAATATAGACGGGTCGTGTAAATGTGTCCTGATACCCGAGTACCGCGCTCAGCTCGTTGTTCCTCTCGTTACCTAACTTGTGTAGTCCGACGGGAGAATCGGAGGAGGGTCCAGCTATCGAAGCTAACAGCTAGGAGGCTAGCTCATACACAACGCAGCTACCTTGTTAGCTCTCTGGTTTATTAACTACTTTGGTCTGGCTCGACTGCGCTTTGAATGGTTTTTGTTTTACAAGATAGCACCGTAAGTATCTCTTTAGTTTAAAATGGAACCATTGTGACTTTTTATGATAAGAACAAGTTTGGGAAACTTGGTTTTCCTTTTAACGTGGTGGCTAGCTTGCGAGTCAGCTAACTGAAAAGCTGTTGTTTGTCAACAATACTAAAATATGTCATCGTTTAGTAGCTCTGTGTGATACACTGTGCCTTTTTAATTGAGCAGCACAGCTATAGATTGAAACAACTGAACGTCGTTTAGTGGCTGTTTTGTTTGAGAGAAAGGGGAGTCATGTTTAATTTCAATAATTAACTTCTGTAATCTGCTGACATTTATCGTACGGGGTGTGTCGTTTCCGCAAGTCTAAATATTTGCTGCTGGCTGCACTGACAGATTGAGTAAGCAGCTAAGCTAAATGCTTTCTGTTTTGTGTTTGTGTTGCCTTCACAGCGATGCCAGCCTTGGAGGTGAGGTTGACTGAAGCCTTGGGCTGTTTGTGATGTTCCGAGCTTTCCTGGCTGCATCACCAGACCTTTCCTGGTTCATTCCAGTAGCCATATATCACTAGACCCACACAAGTCTCTGCTTGGCAACAGTATGATCATTTGCACTGTCCCCACCCAACCCACAGGGACAAGAACCCCCCAAAACCAAGCTCTTCAAATGATATGATAGTAGCTGCCTGGATTACTTTCTGTGCCTGCAGGAGCCTTGTACAGGTTCTGCTCTTCCTCTCTTCCTCAAAGTCCCTTCATCCATTCTGGGGAACACTTGCCAGTTTGGTCTCCAGCTCTGGAACCATGGGTAATAGCTGTGTATGTCGAGAAGATAGTGACTTGGAGGACCAACATCATGGTTCATCGAGAGCAACCCGAGGACAAGCTAGGCGGGTGGATCACAGTGCAGGTGTGGGCGCTGACGCTGCAGAGGCTCGGAGCAGTCGGCCCAGGGACCCGGTCAGGCCGCCTCGTCGAGGGCGAGGACCTCATGAGCCCAGACGGAAAAAGCAGAATGTAGATGGCCTGGTGCTGGACACGCTGGCTGTCATCAGGACACTCGTAGACAAGTAAGTTGGAAAATACCAACAATAATTCAATCAAGAAAAAGAAAAAGAAAATTCTTGTTGTTTTTTAGAAAAAAAAAAATAACGTCAGCCTGTAATGTTAATGATGCCAGTGCCAGCACATTTCCTAATGTGACAGCCCTGTTGCTGTTCATATCATTCTCATCGCATTTTTATTACAGATCTTCTTTTCCACAAGTTGCTCTTCCTCTTTCAGAACTGCTGTAATGTTTGTAGGTCTCAATTAGGGTTCAGTGTTATTCTTGTGGTATTATAACAATAAACTGGGGAGTTATTCATTTTCCAGGAAACTGGTATCTCTCACAAAGAAAAGGGTAATAATAAACCATGCAACTGTAGCTTATTCATGAAAAAAAATCAATAATTTCACACAAAAGCCTGCTTAAAACAAAGGTGATTAAGATCTCTGAGCAGCAGTTGCAAGCATTAATTTGTAGAACCTGCGGCTTTGAATAAGTAGAATCCATAAGAGAGGACTCTGTTCTGTTCCTTTCTGTGTCCTTTCTTCCTGCATTGAAATCTTGCTCCAGTGCTTTAAAACTATGTGTTTCCTCTATATGTCAAGGCATTTTCTTTCATTTGCCACCTCCACTTATTTGTTGTCGTTGAAGAACCAACTTGCATTTTGAGGCGTAGTATTGTGAGTCATGTTTCTGAAGTTCATACAGTAAGAAGAGATGCTCCCAAGGAAAGCTGATTTCCTTGCAATTGTAGATAATAAGAAAAGACAGAGTTTACTGAGTGTTTCATGCTCACTGGGACTGTTGTCACGGATCTGTGCAACTGTCCCTTAGTATACACTAAATGACAGCCACAGTGTCTTTATTGACTCTTCTTTCACGTGGCCCTGTAGCTTTTCATCACTGTTTAAAAGCCTTCTGTGCAAACGTCTCAGTTTGAACCTAACAGAACAGTTTTTCCATCACAGCCTCTCGGTGGTTTGATGTTGGCTTTTTCAGCACGTTCTGTCTGATTCAGCCACTTGTTCAGTTGCCCTTTTTTTATTTCCAGATTTTTCACTTAACATCACTGACATTTGTTGTAACAGTGTGTTGCCACACAAGTAAACCTCTTCAGGATAACAGTACATGTATGAATAAGCCAATAAGCTGCAAAAAATCGGACTAAAAGTGTTTCAGAGGTTCACTGTTTGTCTTAATATTGATGTACTGGCTGTGTTTAAAACATGTATTCCAACAGTGTGCAAACAATATGACTAATTAATGAAAGACGTCTCACTTGCAGTATTACTAAGTGATGGCAGGAAATCTGAGAATTAAGCCGAGTCTGTGGCTGGCTATAGTGATAGTGGGTTTGATTTTTTTTGGGATCAGCTACAATAAGTAATGGTAATAGAAGCGTTATCATCAGTTACACCTACTGAACCAGATACATCGTAACTATACACTCGCTTCAGCCTCTCCACAGGATAACACTGTTGTCCATATCCATTACTGTGATCACAGAAACGCACAAAGACATGAGTCATTTGTTGATATTTTTCCAGATGCTGTGACCACAGGGTCACAAACACTTGGGCTGGCTGAGTGCATTCAGAGAGCATCACTACAGTTGTGTTAAATGTGCACACACAAGTTTCTTATTTTTAGGTAAAGTGAAAAAGATGTAAAACAAAAAACCCTCTGCCTTGTTTTTCAGTGACCAAGAGCCTCCGTACTCCATGATCACTCTGCATGAGATGGCAGAGACGGGTAAGGAAACACGTTCACATGCTCAACACAAAACATGAACCACACAGCAAACAAACACCACTCTGGCAAGTCAGTGCTCTTTTAAAAATGTGAAGAAGTGTAGTGCAGTGTGACATAAGAGTTTTTATTGTTGGTTCAAAGGTTATTAGATGTGTGATAGAAGAAACATTTGCTCTGTGAGGAAAACACGATACGATAAGGTGACAAAAACATTTCTTGGTTTGTCAAATGAACCCATCTCTCGATTATCGAGATGGTTTATCTTTATTAATGCCTAGAGAGGACTTCCAGGAATTAACAGTCCTGTGTGCATATGCTTTCCCTTCCCCCTCAGGCTCAAAGTCTGAGTTGTTTATGAGAAGTGCTAAGGAAGTATCATTACAGTGCATTGAACTCAGTAGATGTTTTTCTGTTTTGATATATCTGGACTATTTGAAAATTTGCTTGCTCTAAATTTACCTGTGGTATTCCAAAATGCAGACTACTGGACATCATACTGACTGGTTACCATTTAGTGGCGATTCAGCAGCAGTGTTTGCTTTATCTGTCAGGTAGGGCTGCACGATTTTGCATAAAATGAGAATCACGATTTTTTTGCTTAGAATTGAGATCACGATTCTCTCACGATTTTCTTTTCCAATATAAATATTTATTGCACTTATTAACTGCACATCAACTTCGTAACAGTTGAGACTGAACATAAAAATAATAAATAAACATAAAAACAATAAAAGTCTTTAAAATCGTTGTCATTTGGAAATGAGATCGCACATAAGTATGAATTGAGATCGCGATTTTCTAACGATTAATTGTGCAGCCCTACTGTCAGGTAAATGTCAGAAAAGACCCCGTATGTGTGACAATGGCTTTATCCTTCTAAAGCTTTCCCACATGCACTGCAGCCCTCGCCTCGTGCAAGACTTGCCCAACAGAGGTGCTTGTGAGAAACGAATGCAAGGTGCCACTGGATCAGACATGACCTGGTCTTAAACCTGCTCCCCAGTACAAAGTGTTGGTGAGATTATGCTAGTAATCAGGAAGCGCAGCTAACAGTTTGTTACATTTATGTTGTGCCTCTATTTTCCATCTAATCTCTCCTAAACCACAAAGGATTTCCAAGTGGATCCGATTATTTTCAGGTTATAATGAAAGCACACCTGTATGGTAGCACTGCTAAGTTTAATGCTGCATGTTGGGACGTTTGTGGAGCAAAGACAGTTGGATGACACCATGCAGTAGCACTAGGATGAGATCTGCTCAGAGTATGAGCTTGACTCCCACCAGTTGTGGCCTGGCTCTTCTAGTCATTTTAATCCCAGTTTGTTTGCCTCGAATTGACGTATCATCTCCGTTATTCAGATAAGTGTGCATGTGCATGCACACTTCAATTCTGCAATTTGTAGTGTTCAAAAACAGTTCTTAGTAAACATCACTTGTCTGGGTTGTCTCTTGTTAACAGTAAGCACAGTTTTGACCAAAATACGCAAAACCTGCACGATCAGGTTGGAGAGGACTGAATGTGAACAGAGCAGTGGGATTGCAGCAGTCCCGAGCTAAGGTTGCTTCCTCAGCATCTGTACTCCAGCTTGCCCAGCCTGAGGGCAGCAGTTCATCATTTGGGGAAGGGACACAGTCATGATTTATCCCACATACATAATGTATTAGAGTTCACATTTCTACCCCAGTCTAGTGAGTTTTATTTTTATGAAATATTCTTTTGGATATTTTTGTGCTAGTTTGTGTTTAGTTTGATGTTTCTGTTGATTTTCTTTTGGTTTGTTGTGCTTGTGATTTTGTGTGCATATGATTGCAGCCCTCACATTTTGCTTGAGGCATGCAGTGTTTGGATGTGTATGTGGTACCCTTTGAATTCTTGCTCAAGCCTGGTGTCATGCACATATGGTGTTTGACGCTCACAAGGCACGGTGTTGTGTGGCTTGACAGCAGCCAAGCTGGGTATTAGCTTGCCATTCTGAACCCTGAGTCCAGCCAAGAAGCAAATCAGTCAGCTAGCCAGTCACTTTGTGTTTGACATGTGCAAGCAATGTTAAATTATTCATAAGCTAGTTGGCTTTCATGAGTGATATTACAGAGAGGATTTCTCACTGAGTCACCTAATGGACAGGAAATGCATGCTTTAGTAGGCTGCATATTATACTCAGAACCGAGGGTTATGTTGGTGAGCACAGATTTATACTCAGACATCTTCTTTCCTTGGAGAGAAACAACGGAGAAAGCTTTGCTTGGATGAGGTTTTAAAAGCAGCTGTGAAAGGAAATGATGGAAAAGAGAAAAGAGAAAGGAATTTATATTTTGCACTTAGTATTTATTATTTGAGAGTTTATGTGAAAAACAACCCAGACATGCTGATTGATTTCACACAGTGCTGACTGTTTTGTTCTTTTTGTTCCTTTGTTTTAATTTTCCAACCAGCATTGTCAGTCCAGGTATACTTGCTCCTTTCAGAAACATCTTACTGGAGATCAGTCAGATGAAACGGGCAAATCATAGAACTTGAGCCAGATGAAATACACCTTGCACAAATGAACAAACAGGTCTCAGTTAAAACACCAAACAGTGTGTTGCTACTTTCGCTAGCGTGGGCTCAATGACGGCTGGTTTGCCCTACAGACAGAACACGAGTGTCAACCATATAATGTCAGTGTCCCAACAGCATCTGTACACAACTCTCAGTTCTAGCTGAATACATCAGAAAACAAAGCAAAATCTTGTGGGACCATTTAATAATTGCACCTCAGATTTTTAATTATGTGCTTTGGAAGACACAACATGCTCCTCTCTTTATACACTAGTTTGAGGTAAATAACAGTAAGATCTAAGGCATTCATGTCACAGCTGACCTGACCTGCGCCTTAATTTACATCTCACCTGGTAGAGAAGGACCAGCAAAGGCTCTTTTTTTTTTTTTTCCCCCCAGAAATCTTAACCTGTTTAGCCCCCAGCGGTTTTTGTAATCTCCGCAATCTCCTCCCTTTTGCACCCATCTTTGGGTGCTTAAGAGGTTAAACTAACTGGGCTTTCTTCAAGGCTCCTGGCGAATTGCTGCAGAACCACATTAGAAAAGCATCTTGTGTCTTAGTATAACAGTTGCAGCTGCACGAAACAGGACAGAAAGGACTTGGCCAGGCTAGTGAGAAAAACATAGGGCGTTTATGGGACGGTCTCTCCCAGATCTGGATCCAGTGTATGCTGGCCACGTCCAGAAGGAAGGCCAGCTCCATTGCTGTGGACTCCGCCCACCCGGTGATAAACTTTGTCCCTGTTCTTTCTGGAAAACGGTATAGGACCACTGAAACAAGAAGCGCCAGAACCCCCCCCCCCCCCCCCCCCCACACACACACACATACAGAACTCGTACCTTAAAAGACTGAGGCATGCACTGGAAACCTGCACTTTAAAACATGCGGCTACAATGCTGCCTTTTTATTTGTTTCCCTATTGTGTGTATTTATTTATTTGAAGTCTTTCTGTGTTTAAGCTGAGAACTATCATACAGAATTATGTTGCGTGACTGCTTAATGACAACGAGGAATCTTTTGATTCCCAAGGAGGCAGATTACCAAAAGCCAACAGTGTAAAATAACAACAGTGATACAAAATCTCAATTGAAAGTTTCTTGTTTTCTCTTAGATGACGGCTGGCTGGAGGTTGTCCAGTCTCTGATACGAGTGATTCCACTGGATGATCCACTAGGCCCTGCAGTGATCACACTTCTCCTGGATGAGTGTCCTCTACCCACCAAGGTATCAATCTGACCTTTAACCTAGAAAATAACGGATGTGATCTCAAATCCACCGTTTCCATGGCCTTTCTGTTTGTGACTGTGGCTCTAATCAGAACACCAATCTTTGACTTGTTCTTTCCCTTTTTCTGTATTTTGATGATTGTACGCTCGCTCACATTTCTCCTGCAGATCTGTCATTTCTCTGCACATATGTTTGTGTTAAAAAGATGCTCGTTTATTTTTGGAAACCAATAGAATCAGCATTTTAAACAATTAGTTTCCATTTTCACTCAAGTCTCACACAGATTAAAGGAACTGTAGCTATTTTTGTAGATTTCGTGTCATTTCTATTTATTAGAAATGGATAGAAATGATAAAAAAAAAAAAAAATCAGTTATTGTTATTATCGTTCAGGATAGATTAATCTTGTGTTCCACCCCCTCTCTTCACCCACAACTAGGGCTGTTTGATATAACGATATATATGTCTGATGACGATATCAAAACGTCTATCGTTGTTTTTTGGTGTTTACGGCAATATTTTTTCATGTTTTGACGGTCACTGTAGCGGCTATATTCATTTCTTAAACTTCTCTTTTCTCTTATATTTAAAATAACCACACTACGGATGGACAAGCGACTGTTTACGCGTTGTCGTTAGCAACAGCAATGGTAAACCCAGCGTCCGGTTGTTTATTTTCCACATAAACCTTTCACAATAAAGCTGTTGAGATTTTTCAAAATAAGAGATTCCCAAAATTTTATCGGGATATGAGATTTTGGTCACATTGCACAGCCCTACCCACAACCTTTTTCTTTTCTTTTTTTACCACTTTGAACAAATAAAATGTGGTGTGGGCCTCCTGCTTCCATGCCCAGAGTAATGTGAGGACAGAGGTCGTAGCGTTACACTCTGAGCAGAGTGAGCTCCTCACAGTAATGCAGTGAATTTATATTTCCCACAGTTTAAGACTCACTTAGTACGGTCTTAGAATAGAATAGAAATTGTGGGTGCTCCGCGCCAACTGTGCATGGAATAAAATGACATTACTAATAAAACTACTTATTTCCTGGTTTATGTCCTTGTAGCATCTTCTATCAGGATGTTTTTAAATGTTTAAAGGAGAAGCGTTCCAGCTTTCTGTGGTGCTTGACTTTTAGGTTGTTTGGAGAAACGATGAATGATCCTTGCTGAAGTGACTTTTCCTTTCTGTCCAGGATGCTCTCCAGAAACTCTCTGACATGTTAAATCTGAGTTCAGCCGTTGCACGACAAGACGCTCTAAACCCCGCCAAACACAGAAACACCACTGCGGTCCTGGGATGCCTGGCAGAGAAGCTAGCCGGTACAGTCCACTGTTCTGGTTTATTTGTGTTTAATTTTTGAGTCGCTGGTTTTGCTCTTTGGTGTTTTTCGTTTTCTATAAACTAAAGACCAAATGTTTGGTACATTTACCCCGTTTCTTATGACACCTTTTATTTTGTAGGACCAGCCAGTATTGGGTTGTTGAGCCCTGGAACCCTTGAATACCTTCTAGAGAGCCTGGTGAGCAAACTTTGACACATGGTATTGTTTAGTGTGTGGTATGCTGCACGAATGGCACTGTTGCACGTTCAGACCTAAAATTTGCTGATGCATTGTGGTACGAGAGCTTTTATTATCCTCCAGACGGAGCTATATAACATCCGGCTTGCAAGAAAAGTGAGAAAGCTTCAGGTTACTTCAAACGAAGTTTGGTAAGGTCCAATCACGTCGAGCAGCCAGGTTACAAATCCCCGATGATGCACGGCAGAGACGGTGGACGACTATAAAGATGTGGACACCACTCTGCTACATCTGCTGGGATCGCTCTCGCTGTTTATTAGATAAGGGCTGCACTGTTTTCTGAGACACTGCTTCACTGAGCCTTGTCAGAGCTATAAAGAAGCCGGGTCTGTTGCAGTGCGGCGTTTCAGGCTGATCTAACAGCAACAAAACACATCTGCAGCATTTCTGACAAAGACAACAAACACAATAATGAAGTGGCCAAATTTAGTGGGAATACATTCAGTGCGCCACTGCAGACATGAATGCGAGCACGTCACTGCAGCGACTTTTATGAAGTACTCAAGGGAGTGTTAGGGTTGAATTATAACATTAAAATAAATGGTTTGTTTAACTGGTGAAATATGTGGAAAACTAATGTGTACTATTTGTGGTTGTTGCTCCAGAGCTCCGAGGCCCACCCCACTGTCATGCTGTTTGCTCTCATCGCTCTGGAGAAGTTCTCGCAGACAAGTAGGTTCACTCACTGTATGAAGCCAGTTTAAAAATGAAGACTCGTGATTAGGCTGGTGAAATAAGACGTGTGTTATCAGATTAATGAGCCGAGGAGCTGTAAACAGCTCTTCTGCTCCCCTGCTGTCGATTAGTGTTTCTGTGCATACAGAATATTATGCTTGGAGGCAGATTCATAGGAGTGCTTTTGTTTAGCAGTTTTATTACCTGAGCAATGAAGCATAATAGCACTAAAACCCACCACTTCTCTGTATTTCATGACTAGGAGCTAATGGTCTCAGTTACAAATCTTTTCTTATAGTTTCTCTAAAATGTTAGCATTGAGCTGCATCCTGCATATTTAATTGAAGTCACAGCATAAAGAACTGTGAGGTCTGTTTAGAGACAGGGTTTCATATGTTTTGTATTGCTTAATTTCAAATGGCTCACGTGTTATTGATGCTGTTTGTTCTCGAACATATTTTCTCCCATTTTTTTGTTGTCAATTCTGCTCCGAGTGCTCCCGAAAACATGGGCGACCTGTAACTCGATGCTGTGCACAAACAGCACTGAAGCTGCTGATGCTCAGCGAGGATGCTTGTGATCCTCCCGTGTAGGGATGTTTTTACACACAGCAGTGTTACGACGTATTGTGCGAGGTTCACAGATTCAGATGTTCTGGTTCACACTTGCATTTCCTTTGCTCAGGCGAGAACAAGCTGACTGTGTCCGAGTCTTCGATCAGTGATCGTCTGGCTGTTCTGGAGTCTTGGGCAGAACATCCCGACTATCTAAAGAGGCAGGTTGGATTTTGTGCACAGTGGAGCCTTGACAACTTGTGTGAGTAGCCCCATGTTTCAGCCATTCTGTGCCGCTGTAGTTTCTTAAATGAGCCAATTATAACTCTCTGAGTCACCGACAAAAGAAAAGCCATCATTTTTCTCGTGCTCTTCTCCGTCCAGTCCTAAAGGACGGTCGTCAGTTCACTTACGAAAAAGTCAACCTCACGAACATCAACGCCATGCTGAACAGCAACGATGTTAGCGAGTACCTCAAGATCTCCCCGACTGGACTCGAGGTCAGTCTGCGTGTGAATGCAGATTGGATGCAGTGTTTTTATTGTAACTGATGCAGGAAAGACTGAATCTTTGCTCCTTCTTTTTGCTCTTGTCTTCAGGCGCGATGTGATGCCTCATCCTTTGAGAGCGTGCGCTGTACATTCTGTGTGGATTCGGGCGTTTGGTACTACGAGGTGACGGTTATTACATCAGGGGTGATGCAGATCGGATGGGCCACCAAGGACAGCAAGTTCCTAAACCATGTACTTGAACACTTTTACAGTTTGCCCTTAGCATAGTGTTCTGAATCTGATTAGATATTCTCCTTTGGTTTGACTGCAGTCACCTAATGTGTGTGTGTGTGTGTGTGTGTGTGTGTGTGTGTGTGTGTGTTACAGGAGGGTTATGGAATAGGAGATGATGAATACTCATGTGCGTACGATGGCTGCAGGCAGCTAATCTGGTACAACGCTCGCAGTAAACCTCATGCTCACCCCTGCTGGAAGGAGGGTACGCTTTACTGACATACGGACATGTAGTTATAATCAGGCATTGCTGCCATCTGTTTTTAAACTGCTGACTTTAAAGACATTTTCAAATGTTCCCATTTTAAGAAATCTGTGTTATAATAACATGCTTTGAGTGTCAGTGTTTGGAAATAGTTTTGTTATTTTGGCGTGACTGTTTTGTGATTTTTAGCACCCACGCTGTCACTGCCAACATTCAGGCTCTGGCCCACATCCCACACAGATAACAGTAATAGCACGCCAAAGCTTCATTCTGCTGCGTGTGCGTTCCATTTAGGAGATGCCATCGGCTTCCTGTTGGATCTCAGCAAAAAGCAAATGATCTTTTATCTGAACGGACATCAGCTACCGCCAGAGAAACAGGTGTTCTCATCTGCCACGTAAGTTCGCACAAAGTCTGTCATCTCCTCTCCTTTTTACTCCCTTTTACTTCGTCCCTTTTTCTCTTTTCTTCATTTTTCTCTTTTTTTGTTCTGTCTCTCCATATTTTCCCTCATTTATCCCTGTGTTTTCTCCCCCTCTGTGCCAGGTCCGGCTTCTTCGCGGCAGCCAGCTTCATGTCGTACCAGCAGTGTGAATTTAACTTCGGGGCCAAGCCTTTCCGTCACCCACCTTCTGTGAAGTTCAGCACCTTCAACGACTTTGCTTCACTGCTGCCCAGTGAAAAGATCATCCTGCCCAGGTAAGAAATGAAACTGGTCCTTGAACTATTTAATTTATTTATTTATTCAGTGGTGTTGGATGATGATGTAAGAGGTTGGGAAAGCAGTGTGTAATCTGTTGTTACCAAACTGTCCTCTGAATCCTGTCTTTGTCCAAATGATCCAGCTTGTAGGTAAATGAGTCAGCACTCAGGGTTTGAACGTCTTTAAATCTCTCATTAGAGTCTGTTGGCTGCATTAAACCAGCACTTTCATTTCAATTGTAACATTAAAATCTTCAGTCCATTTTTCACCGACACATCAAACTTTGCTCTGGGCTGATACTCGGTCTTGGCTGTGACGTAACCATGCCGGTCCACAATACTCTGAAAGTGGAACAAAAACGAAACCCTGATGTCATATCTGATTTAATAAGACAGAATGTAGACGGCCTACAGCTGCATAATATAAAGCTCTAATGTTCCTCTGTGTCAGGATGTTGTTGACTCTGTTGCAACAACGGGACCTTGAACGTTACCACAGTTGGATCATCACGTCTCTAAAACATCATCAACAAAAATAGCAAAATAATCTGGACAAAGAAAAGACTCGTCACGTAGGCTTTTGCTATTGTGTCCTGTCACTGACTGAGAAATGAAAAGGATGGACAGCTTTTCATTTCCTCCACCGTTTTTGTCTTTTATTTTAAACAGAGTCGGGCTAAATAAAGGAAAGACTGACGCAATAAAAATGGCTGCATCTAAAAATCAGGCGTCTGTCCACACCACCATGTGCAGCATGACGCATTAACCAGCTGTCCCACAGAAAATCTGTCAGCAGCTGAACGTTAGCTCGTTCGTCCTAAAAATGTACATAAAATGTAACCTTTTTAAAAAGGAACGTAAATGTAACCGTTTGAGTTGCATATTCCACATGTGGATTTTATTTTATTTTAAATTTTCATTTATTTATTTTAATGCAACAATTATAAAAATATATATATAGTTTTTGATTTTTTTCATTGAGTGTATTAAGATGTTCTGCTTAAAGTGGGAAAGAGTTAAAACAGCTTGTTTCATATACAGAGGAGCAGCACTGTAATGTAATTGGGGATGATTTTGAACTTGAAATGCATGGATGTAAATGAGTGTAATGCCCCACCCTGTGCCTTTTCCTTTGAAAGCTTGTGGGAAGGTAGACGGCATGTGTATAGAAACGTCGTGTGTGTGTGTGTGTTTCCTAGACACCGGCGTCTGGCCTTACTGAAGCAGGTTAGCATCCGAGACAACTGCTGCACGCTGTGTTGTGACGTCATGGCCGACACAGAGCTGCGGCCCTGTGGACATGGGTATGAGTTCTTCTGCTGTGAATAAAATTTCTGTGAAACTATTTTTTTTCTGACTTCAATCTGACTTTTTCCCGTCTGTTTTCCCCAGTGGTATGTGTATGGAGTGTGCCTTACAGTTAGAGACGTGCCCCCTCTGCCGTCACGACATCCAGACCCGCGTCAGACTCATTGCACACATCTCCTGACACACTTCCTGCCCTTGCTCCAGTAAACGGAGACACACAAGCCCTTTAGCTTCCTCCTCCTCCTGTAATCCCCTCTTACCCCACAGGGCTGCGAGGATGTTCCCACAATGTTGCGATGATGGCAGAACGCTGAATTCTGATCAGAGGAGATGGCAGCAATGGAGGGGTGTATAGATGAAAGAAAGGAGATGAGAGGAGGGGCAATAAAACGACAGCTGGCACTCCCAGGAGCTTTTCCTCGTGTATCTACATCTCTTCTTTTATACCCTTCTGACAACTCACTGCAGAAGCTGGGCCAAGAAAACTTTCTACTTTTTTTTTTTCCAAATAAAAGCGCAGAGACGGTGTAACCCGGCCACAGACAGAACCAAGTTCTTATCTACCGGCCCCGTGTAAAGCTATTTAAAAACAACAAACATTTCCATCATGAGGATCCCACTTGTGCTTTCAGTCCTGAGGCTACTACTATTTAACCCCATCGCCGGCATGCACACGTCTGCAGATGTGACAGGGCTTGGTCACAGAGGAAAGCGCAGCCTGTAGTACAGTATTAAACCGAAGGTACAAACTTGAAATGTATCCCACTTTCTTTTTTTGCCTATAGATGCGTGAGAAATTGTTTTCTCACTGTAGCATTTTCATTCTCTCCAACACTCAAACCTTGGGCAGCTTTTCCATCTGTACTGATCGATCACCCAGTAGGAGGGTTTTCATCAGGAAATTCTATTGTTGGCTAAAATCTCAGATTCTACTCTCTCAATTGACTTTAATTGCTTGAGTTCAATTTTCTGATTAAGTTTACAAAGCTGTTCAAAATCACTCATGTGGTAAACACGAAAGAAAGTAAATGGCAGAAATAATGTTATTCAGCCAGTAATAATAAAATGTTTCTGTGTGAATAAGAACTAATTGATTTGATCCTCCTTTTGTCCTTTACTGTCTTTTATAAAGCAACCACAGAATGTGGGGATTAAAATTTACATTAAAGTCATATGCGAATGATCCCAGTCAGGTTTTTTCCTCCTGGTTATAAATGCATATTTTAAAGAACCAGTGTAAGCGAAGTGTGTACTGTCACCACCACACACTGTAAAACTTGATTAGTGCCAACAGTTGGGGAACAGGAGTCGCGCTTGTCTGAGAGGCTGTTTGATTTTTGGTTTGTGATGACGAACGTGACAAGTTTTTAGTTGGTCACTTAAAGTGAGGCTGAACGCTGATGTTGGCTCACGAGCTGAGCGGTGAATTGTGGGAGGAAATGTGGTTTGTTTGTTCACGTGGTACACGTCACAGCGCTGCTGGTGATCTTGTGTTAAAAACAAAGTTTGTCAGAAGTGCTCAGACTGAGTAAAAACGTGGGTTCTGTACATCTGCTCCCGTTTCTTCATCTTCCCTCTTCTCGTCTTTTGCCTTGTGTTTGTCTTTCTGTCCATCCTTTACTTGAAGCATCTCTGGGTTGACTGACTGAATTATGTTTGTATTTTGGAAACAGGTGACAAAATTAATTGTATGTTAAATCATAATTCAGTAAAATTGTATTGTACAATTTTAAAACACCCAATGGGATTTCAAATGACAGCAGTTTTACATTTATCCTGTTTCTGAAGGCGTTGACACTTCATACTGCATGAGCAAAATCAGTAAAATCATTCACACGATACTAGAACAGTTTATGACGACAGCAGAATCTCTCGGTATGACAAAGACTGGTATGGTCGTTGTTTGCTATGTTGTATTTTCCTGGAGCACCTTATCCATGGAGGTGAGAGGTGAATGGTCTCTGTGTTTGGAGATCCAGTTCAGGAGTGTGTGTGTGTGTGTGTGTGTGTGTGTGTGTGTGTATTTAAAACATCTGTAAAGGAAAATCTCCCAGAGTTCCCAAAGATGTGATTTATTGAAGAATTATTTCCTGGATTGTGACATTTGTAATAAATGTATGTTCATGTGATTCTTTTGTGTGACTCCTGCTACAAAACCAAATTATTGTTACACTCTGATCATTTTACCCACTGGCCTGTAAAATGTGGACATTTTTAAACACACACAGCAATTCTTTTCTTTAAGTAACAGCTGATCTCAACCTAGTCTGCATATTAGCCAGGGATCTATTGTTGTGTTTTTGTCTTTTGGTGTGTTGGTAATTTATCACAAAGAATTACAGTGTCGAAAACACCGGGCACTGTCTCGGGCTCACATGAAGCCCCATGCAATCATAACGGATGCACATTATTTTGTATTTAATAACTCTATTTGGAAAGTCATAATCCTGCTTGGTATGATAATAACCTACAAAGTCGGATTTGGCATAAAAATGTACACGAAGTACTTTAAATATAACAACAATACAACAAAATATAATGGTCGACCCACCGTCTCATCCACTCTTTTCTTGTGGCACGAAGAGATGTTAAACGAAAAAAAGTACATAATCTCCGATTTTCAGCGCTTCTGATGAACGTCAGACAGCATCTGACTTATACGTATTTCCTTTTTGCAGCTTTAAGCTCAAACAATCACCGTCCTCTGGTTCCTTATTGAAACACAGGAAGGACGTCAGCTAAAACAGGCTAATGATAGATGATGGTTTAAAAGTAACAGGCCTGATGGAGGAAACGTGAATCATCCTCATGACGAATGATTTGGTGAACAGATGAGTGTAATCTGCAACATTCGTGATCATTTTGAAGTATAATATTATTATTAGTAGTACCAGCTGTTTCTATCGTGTCATATATGCAGAGTGACCCTAATCTTCCAAATAAATGTGGTCTTGTTTCGAATGTGGGAACCAATATACGGTAGTTTTTGTTTTACCCGATGGGGCGCAAAGGCGCACAAAGTTCATTCGTTGCCTCGGTAACAGCGTTGCGTACAGTAGTGAGCTGTTTAACCGACATGGACATCAGGGAGCCGGGTGAGAGAGTGAAACACATTAAAACACATTGAAATCGCCACGAGACTTTTGTAAATGAACTTTTTCACTTTTGAGAAATGGCGGCCATTTAGCGCCGCGTGCGTTTAGCTAACGTTAGCAAGTCTTTGGTTAGCCGCCTCGGCTAACTGACGTTGTTGTTGCTCGCGTGGTGATGGAAAAAAAACAAAGCAAACACACTTCAAAGCTGATGTTACGTTTGTTGTGGACGTTAGCGCTGCCTGCCTGTTTTGTCTTACAGGTGTTAGCAGATGGGCAGTATTTACCTGTTTACTCGCTTCATTTTTTCAGATATCCGGAGTTGTGGAGACAACATGGTAAATGTGTTCGACACGGACGAGGAGCACTTTGCTGTTTCCAGGTGGGTTGTTGTGAACTGCTTTCTAACCGTCTGCAGGAAGTTGACGTCGTGTTTTAAGTCAGATTACATGCACTCATCATGGGGATGAATATCATGGTAATTCTGGGCTTTTTAGTGATTTCTCTCTTTTCTCTCCCTTCAGTTCCTCAGCTGCAGACACGGCCTTCGATGGAGTTATTGGCTGCATAGAGGACATCATCATGGGTAGGTGTACTGACAGTGCCAGCAGTTAGTGATGAAGACACGCGCTTTCTACATGTCGACTGCTTTTCTTTTAGAGGACGACTTCCAGCAGCTTCAGCAGATTTTCATGGAAAAACATTACCGTGAGTTCGATGACTCTGATGAGAACAAGCTCAGCTACACGCCCATCTTTAATGAATATGTAAGTGTGGGCATCCCACCGTGGGCAGATTTCACTCTCACACTCAGGTTTTACAAATACGTTGACTTAAAGCAGAATCCTGGCTGTTATTTAGATTGACCTGCTGGAAAAATACCTGGAGCAGCAGCTGATGGAGAGGATTCCCGGCTTCAACATGGACACCTTTAAAGAGTTACTCATGTAAGATGTGACAGAAAGTGGAGCCTTAACTGAAAGCAGCCCGTGTGTCAGTTATGTTATGCACCTGTTGCTCATAAGAAATGTTATTTTGCAATAGACCACATGGTGGCACACAAGTGCACTGAAAAAGTGATGAGTTTATCTCCTTCCTCTGCAGGCAGCACAAAGAGGAAGTGTCAGGTGACATCTTTGACATGTTGCTGACGTTCACTGACTTCATGGCTTTCAAGGAGATGTTTCTGCAATACAGAGCTGTGAGTTTTCTGTGAGCTGGAGAATAACTAAAAAAATGGCCCCATTTAAATAACAGGGCAGCTGTGACACGTGGCTCTTTGTTATGAAGTTTTGAACCCTCTACATAGTGTGTGTGTGTGTGTGTGTGTGGTACTGTACATTAATACTGGATGTATATATGTGTTTCTAGGAAAAGGAGGGCCAGTGTCCAGACCTGAGTCAGGGACTTGTGGTCACATCTCTAAACCTTGGAGGCTCCAAGCATGCTGACTTTAATGAATCTCAGTGAATCTCTGGAAAATTGTTCCAGGGCCTTAGTAAAAGTGTTCAATTCAGAGTCTTTTAACATAAATCTTCTGTCTGTAACGGATAATTTATATTTGTGTTTCTCTGCGTTTTATGTAGAGGGATCAGTGGAAGAACCTCTCTGTTTCCGTTTGCCATGAAAGTTTGAAGGTTTTGCCCACTTTCTGTTCACAATCACTCGACTGCATGTGACTACTTGAAAAGTCAATATTTCTTCAACTGTAATTCGTGTTTTCAGTCTTTCACTCGTGCAGTGATTCTGTTTATATTTAGCTTTTACTGGAACTGCCTGTTTGAAACATAGGAACTAGAGTATTTCTGTCCCTCTGCTGTGAAACAAATTTGCTTCTTTTTTCAGAAAGTAAAGTAGAAGTAATATATGTTTTATGGAGATGTAAATTATTTTAACAGTCTTTGAGTTTTGAACTTGTCAAAGTAATGTTTAATGTAAAACGACTGTGTGTGTCTGCAGTTAGTTTTTGGTACAAATAGTTTTTTACGTGTTTAAAAATGTTTCATTTTCCAAGTAAGTTTTTCTCCAGTGAAATGCTGTTGTTTGTTGTTGTCTGTAAAACAAACGATATTTTCAAATAAGCACAAAAGAAAAACCTCAGTCGTTTATTTGAAGTGCGTAGCTGAGCTCCAGCACTCAGCGCAGGATTTCACCAACGTTCAAACTCTTGGTACAAAAAGACTCTGCGTGGTTCATAAAGGCACGTACAGTACAGCAGGAGAGGAGCAGACTTTCACTTAAATCACACAAAAACAATATTCCACGCCTGTGGAACAATATTTGAATCATGCAGAAATATCCAGTGTCAGTGTGTCAGCGTCATGATTAAAACTATTTTTGTTTTTATTTTTGTTACAGGTGCATTATGGGTGGTTTTATTGTTTAAAGGCTCTGTTAGGCCCAGTAAACACAAACTGAAGCTAACTTTCAGTGGTTTCATCCTCATGTTCTCGTTGATAGATGCATAATGCAGCAGACAGTACTTAAGAGAAGTGCCTAACGTCCAAAGCTGGAGGTTGAAATCTGCAGTCCTCCTTTAGCTAACAGGTTTTTCCAATGGTGATCTCAGACTAACCCAATAACCCTCCACTGTAGTTGGCACATGCAGCCTGTGCTTATTTTACTTTTAATGCTACTCACGTTTTCAGATTACTGAAATTTATAACTTTATATTTTTTAATGCAATCTAGGATTATTACATTTATTATTATTATTATAAGTAGTAGTACAGTATATTTACTGTATTACTGGGATGGCTAAAACATTAAACAACCACCTGGAACAGATTTCATCTCGTGGTTAATGTCGGGGTTTGCCTCAGTCAGGATTTGAGTTTTGTGAGCTTTGTTCCTGGGAGTAGCACCGCTGGCTGCACAGCCTTAAGTCGGCACTGTGTTGGTGGCAGCGTTTCCTCCGTCCCCCTTCCAGTCAAAGTAGGAGAAGAAAGCACTGGCCCCGTACACCAAGGTCACCGCAGCACCAAAGAACTGCAGCGAAAGACCAAAAAATGAAAAGAGAGGGAGAAGAGACATGGTTACACTGCTGAAGGGACTCCAGGAAGCAGAGCAAAAGTCTGAAATTCTTATCAGCCATCATAAATCACAAAGTGATGTTCATATTTATGAATCAGCATCTATACCAAGCCCAGCTGCTTGATCTAACAATGTACTAATGGGACTTTATCTCTATAATGTAGACAGGAGTGGCTCAGAGGCAGTAAAGAGTTTCTGATAAGAGTGTGTGTGAGTGTGTGTGTGTGTGTTGTGTGAAATCATGTGATCAATGCTTCTGCTAAAGCTGTAAACCAGAACAGACTTTGACCTGCAGAAGGAACCGTAAAACACACTGATAGGAGGAGATGTGATGTTTCTGCCACTGAAGTCATACGTCACCTGCCATTTTATAAGGCACACCTATTCAGCTGCTCATTATTGCAAATATCTAAACAGTCGATCACATGACAAGAACTCAGAGCATTTAACCAAGACAGGCTTTGATTGCTGGTGTCAGACAGGCTGGTCTAATTATTTCACAAACTACTGATCTGTTCCTCAAACTGTCCTCTTGAACACAAGAGTGAGTTCACCGTACTCGAATAGCCTCCACAGTCACAACATCTCCATCAAATAGAGAACCTTTCCGATTTGGTGATGTGGAAAACTTTTATCACGGATGTGTAGCCGACGAATCTGTAGAAACTGTGTGATGCTGTGTCAGCGTGGATGAAAAATTTCCAGCATCGTGTTGAATCCATGAAGAATTACAGACAGAGCGGCACACCTAATCAAATATGTTGTGAGTGCGTTATAAAAGGCTGTTCTGTGTTTCCTGGACATTGGGCTAGTTTGTGAGATAGTGTGAGTGGTGTCAGGCATCTTACTGCAGCAGCTGCCAAATGTCCATAGATATAGAGCCGGTGGTAGGGAGCCACATAAGCTGCGTTGGTGATGAAAGCAGTGAGATAGAGGACTGTGGCTGCACTAAAATACACCATCACCTGAAACAAATGGAGAAAACACACATTACATCAGTGCACAATAACTCACCGTCCTCCTGCCACACTGTGCCCACTCCTCTGTGGCCTTGCATCCTCGTCTTTATCTATCTTTGAGCTGTTTCTGCTGCCTTGTCATTGTCACCATATCATCAACTCTCTCTTTGAGAGTACAGGTTAGTATCACTGTCGTTCATGCCTCTCAAAACTGATGACCAAACGTCCAAACTGCAAAATCAAGGAACTGGTAACTGTTTCTAATACAACCCACGACTAAGGGTGTAATTCCCCTGTAATTAAACTGAACTTCAACATATTTTATTTGAAATTATGATGTCATTATATTTACGATGAGGATGTAACGAGTCAGGGTTTTACAAGAAACAAAGGAATAATTATACTGTAATTAATTCAAATAGTGTGAAAGTAATTTTAAGTACTGCATAATTTACTAATAATAATATCAAACAATTTCCCTATTTTACATCATAAGTATGCTGTACTTTAAGGGGTGCAGGGTGCGTTGTGGTGTGATGTGACCTTATCGGACTTCTGGATAGTTTACAGGGCTGGAGACACACATTATACTGTAAGTACTGCAGTACAATTATTTGTTTGTTACCTGGTTTTTCTAGTTAAACAACCTTAAGTAGGTAAATGCTGAAATGTCGCCTGTAGTCACAGGTGGTTTATAAAATGTTACCAAGAACATCTCTGTGTGACCGAGTACGTTCTTTGACTTTATTCTTCTCTGTCCTCCGTCTCTTACATACCGTCAGGGGCCATGGGACGGCGGGCAATTTTTGTGTGACACCAAACAGGATGATGAAGAAGAGGACGGTGGTGAGGATCCACAGAGTGATGGCGACAAACAATACCCAGCCATATGCTCCTCCCACTATAGAGGTGCCTGCTATCAGCGCCCAGTGGAGCAGCCCAAAAACCTAAATGGGTGAGAGGGAGGAAACAACAGGTGAATCAGTTAGGGTGATGAAATGAAGGCCCTAAAAATAAAGTTATGTAAACAGTTATTACGTTAAAAAACAAACAAATGGTGAATAGATGTGTGTTCATGGAGTGCTGTTCTACTCTGAGCATTCAAAGTGCTTTTTACGATGAATCCATCCAGTTAAACAGACATTTCTATACCTTGGCTAACATTCACACAGGGCAACTACCGACCTTCTGATTGGTAGATAACCTGCTCTAAATCTGCTGAGTCACAGGTAAGCAGTAGTTATTGTGTTAGTCAAAGCATGCAACGTAATCACCTCCAGCAACTGTATCCATTGTTTATTGTTTCATTTTTGAGTAAAATCTTAGGATTAATATATACCAACATTTACAGTAAACGTGGCTGTTGTAATCTTTCTTCAACCATCAACTTCTGAGGAAAACACCAGCTGTTGAATGCTTTGCGATGCTCAGCAGATATTCGCCATCGCGTCTCAGATTTTAGGATAATCTCATAACCTGAGTTTACTGCACTTGACGAGGTCACTGATGTCCAGATAAGCACCACAGACTGTCTGTGACACTGAGGTGGACAGACTGTTCTCACATCAAACAAAACATCAGTAGATCATAAAAGTCTGACTGACTCTTTCTTTTTTTTGAGGTCTGAAATTTAGAGCAAAGCTCTTCAACACGAGTGCATCTTGCAGGTACTGTACAAAACACACGAGGCGTCCCTCTTTCCCTGCATGCATGTCTTCCTGCTTCAGTCTCATGAGAAAGGACATGAAAGTCCATTATGTATGCACAGGTCAGGTTTCACTTTTTACACACATGCATACACAGCACGCTCTCCAAAGTTGACCTTTACAAAGCAGCTGCATCATAACGAGGTTTTCTCTTCTGAAGTGAAGGAAGAGGAAATCATTCGAACTTCCTAAGTAAAACAGGAAAGTCCAACTATAATGGACATGTTGGACCAGGGAGTTTGCTGTCACACTGCTGTGTAAACTGTCAGAGTTTACCAAAACCAGTGAGGACCCTGAATGAAACAGAGGTCATTCACCAATTTAAAAAAAAGCAAAACAGTGTCGAGCTGAATGAAGTCGTTCCTATTAGAGGACAAATCTGCACCATAAAGTGTTCTAAATATATCATTTAATGGCCAAAGTTCAAACATCGCTCAAGTTAAACTGTGCGCTCTACCACAGCACCAGGAGTTTATGCATTATGCAAATACATTTTATAATGGAGTGTGCGGGGCATGTTGTATATTAATACTGCATCAGGAACCGGAGGCCTGAAACAGGAGACTAATCGTGTTCTGCTAATCAAAGAGTAAGGACAGATGAAAAGATGCAATTATGGAGACATGAAAAAAAAAACTATGTTTGTTTTTAAAAATGTGTGCAAAAATATCGCTGAGACTAATTTGTTTTTTTTTATGTTGATGTTGTTGATGTGGAGATGGAAAATTAACAAGGTGATACTAAACATTATTGATATCAAACCTGATGACGTGAGAAAGTCACTTTCACATTTACTACTTTTGTTTTTTCATTGTGGAAACAGCGTCTGGGAAGAAAGGGTGTGATTCAGTTGATAGAAAGTTTAATTCCTTTATTTCAATTCAATTCAATTCAATTTTATTTATACAGCGCCAAATCACAGCAACAGTCGCCTCAAGGTGCTTTATATTATAAGGTAGATCCTACAATAATACATACAGAGAAAAACCCACCAATCATATGACCCCCTATGAGCAAGCACTTTGGCGATAGTGGGAAGGAAAAACTCCCTTTTAACAGGAAGAAACCTCTGGGAGAACCAGGCTCAGGGAGGGGCGGGGCCATCTGCTGCGACCGGTTGGGGTGAGAGAAGGAAGACAGGATGTGGACTGATACACAGAGTACACAAGGTACAGCAAAAATTTGCAGCAGTGAAGGAATACAGCGCAGGTAATCCAGGATAACTTTATATTATAATATAATATCCATATCTTATATATTAGTCATGTGAGTTAAACCTGTGATGAACTTATTCTGTCAGCACACCAGCAGTCATAGATAAAGACGTGTGTGTCTGCGCCCTTAATCAGATGACACAGAATTTGAATGTGTGTCAACAAGTTTCAGTTTATGCTCCATAAACCTTCCTGGCTATCTATAAACGATAAAAATGACTGCATGCTGCTGTACTGTGCGGTGTGCAGTAGGAAAGTTTCACTATCAGAAAGTGGCACAGAGCCTGGAAAATGAAATCAATGATGATGTCTGCCTATGTAAATGGTTTTTTCTCCAGATAAACTTAATTGTGTGAAGTACCAGGGAAGGTGAGCAGTGATATGAAAGCAGCTCTGAGCCTCGGTCCAATCTGCTCCCCCTCAGATATGTACTTGCTTTAGGCAAAGGAAACGTGGCTGACTAAATGTCTGAGAGGTGAGGGAGGTCTTTGTCCCCTCCTGTCACACTCCACTGATCACCCCAGTATTGCACTAAAACTGCAGGAATAACAGCGTACGGCAGTGTCGCTGTTAATGTTCAGTCTGTATACGAGCAGACTGTGAAACGTGTCACCTGTCCGTGCTTTATTAGGTGCAGTTTTTGCTGATATTTCATGGTGTTGTAGTAGTAGGTCGGGTAAAACTCAGCACACAAGAGTAATAAAGCTTTGCTTTAATCATTAACTCAGACAAATCACTTCATTTAGTCTTTTTAACGTTTAAATCGCCAGTGACAGGTACGGGTGTTAATCCAGCTTAACAATATTTCTTCCCAGGTGTGAAATATGTGAACAGGAGTTCAGTCTTTTGCAGCTGCATTTAGCTGCGTTCAGCCCACCATAAGGATCATTACACTTCTTGCTGTAGTGGAATTTATGGTCTTCAGTGTTTAAATGGGTCAGGCTGTCCAAAGGTTGATAAGACATGCACATTGCCTCACAGTACATCAGGCGATGTGGCGTAAACAACTGTAGCTCAGGGCTTCTTGTGTTTGTTTCTTAAGCTTTTATGGCTTTTTTTGGCAACTCAGCAAATGTATTTCTGTCATAAACCAACAGTACTGTCACACTATCAAACTATAAAGCAGATACTGTAAGGGGAGAGTTGGCTCAAGCTTGTATGGAGTTGTGTTTGAGGTCTAAAATTCTGCTTTGGTCTCCCTCACAGATGTTCGACTACTAGTTAGTTTGGTTGCTGCTCTGTGCTGAACATAAACTGCACAACAGACTTCAGACTGTGACCCGTTTGTTTTTCTACTCTTGTATTGTGTCATTAAAGGCGTATATCCTTAAAATAGTCGGCTCAGGCACACGGGAGCTTCACCGAGCTTCAGTATAAGATAATTAATGATTATTTTAAAACTATAATTTGTGTTAAGCAAAGAGTTTGACAACAATAAAAGGGGAGGTGAAAATAAGCATCAGGTTCAAAGTCCCTTTCCAGCACCTCCCACCAGAGGTAATGTACAACATGTTCACAATGCAACACTCTTCAAAAAAACTCCAAACATTCAAAGTAAAAAAATCCTTCAGTGCTTTTAGAGATTAAAGCCTCGAGGGCAGTTTTGTAAAAGGTTTTCACTCATTTAAATTCACTTAGTCTTTTCAGCAGTAAGGGGCGTGTCTATCTCCAGAGGTTGAGTCACCTTGATCAGCTTTTTCATGCTGAACAACCCCAAAGCATTTTTTAATTAGCCCTTCATAAATAAATCACACCATCATTTATATAAAATCCTTCCTCCCCAACCGGTCGCAGCAGATGGCCCCGCCCCTCCCTGAGCCTGGTTTTGCTGGAGGTTTCTTCCTGTTAAAAGGGAGTTTTTCCTTCCCACTGTCGCCAAAGTGCTTGCTCATAGGGGGTCATATGATTGGTGGGTTTTTCTCTGAATGTATTATTGTAGGGTCTACCTTACAATATAAAGCGCCTTGAGGCGACTGTTGTTGTGTTTTGGCGCTGTATAAATAAAGCTGAATTGAAAACAAGCCCCTCAAAATATTAAATTAGCTGTTGTTTGAGGAGCGTTTACTAAAAGCTACAGTTACAGGCTGTTTTAGGAACTTACTTTTGTATCTTTAGTGTGTAAATTGTGTTTAAACACTAAATATTTTTATGTTTCCGTAAAATAAGCAGAGTAGGCATCTGTCCCACTAAACAGAGCAGAGTGCAGGAAAGAAAAGTAATCATTTAGTTGGGTACATACAATTTCAGCAATCATCAGCATAGCTGGGATGCTTCGAATAAATGAAAAGTCCACCCTGGAGGATACACTTCCAGCCAGCCCTCGGATGCTGTTCCCACCGTGGGAGTTCTGGGAGTTAGGGACGCTGGTCTCTGTGGTAACTTTGGATGGGAAGTCTGCCATGACTGAGCTCTCACAGACGCAGGTGCAACAATAATAGAGTCCTTAAGAGTTCTCAAAAGGTTTTGATGAAAAATCGAATCCCTACATCAGCTGGAGGCACCGGCAAATCTCGATCTTCAAATAGTTCAGAAAAGTAAAAAAAATATGACAAAACAGATTCATTCAAAACCCTGACGGCTTCAAAGAAGAAAAAATAAATTAAAAAGAAACAAAAAACACTCCACTGAGTTAAAGAGGATCCCTCCAGCTAGACCTCCAGGTTCAGGTATCAGCTGTCAGTGTCTCCACCTGCTCTGACAGGTGTATAATGGTGGAGGCGGTGTGAGTCTCTCTACACATTGCCTTCTCTCTTTCCCTCTCACACACCCACACACATATTGAGTGTGTCGTCATCTTCTCCCCATCTGCTTTGGGCGCTCTCTTTTGCTCCCCTGGCACCTCCCATATGCTCCTGCAGGCTCCTCACCTGCGGTGCTTCAGTCATTAATGTGTTTGAACTCTGGGAGGAGGGAGAAAAAACAAACAAAAAAAAAACCAAAAAACAAAAACACCACACACACCACAAGCCAAGCCGGTGGTGCCCTCTAGGCGTGGTGCTCGCCCATATTTGTTCTTCGCCTGTGGACTGATAAGAAGGGATGACGCAATGCTGCATTCCTGAGTTTAATCAATAACACATATGGATGGATGCTATGAATGTTTTTAATGTTTAACTCAAAAATTCACTAATCCAAACTGTCAGTTAAGGAGGATTTGTGAAAATTGCAGCATACTTTGTTTGCTTTTTCTTCTGTCGCTTTCTTTATTATTTGCTGTGCATAAAGACTGTAGCTTGAAAGATTAAAAGTTTGAAATACACTGAAAATATGGAGATATTAAAAAGAAATCATTTTAATTCTTTGCAACTTTTAAAGAATTACTGCATAAATAGACCAAAACAAGAAGTAAAGAAAACATTAAAGCCAGAAATAATTTTCTCACTGATGATATAACGAGAAACAAAATCTCCATAAATTTATGTTAATTAAATTTTATTAATTAATGAAATCCTTATCCTCTCTGGAAGACATGCCATCTATTTGAGTATTACGTATTATAGTGTGTTGAGGTGTAGTGAACATCGATTTTGAGCGCGTGGAAACAGTTTTAAACAAAACATTTTTAGAAAGAACAAAAACAAAAAAAGTCATGTCAGAAGTGGGATTCGAACCCACGCCTCCAGGGGAGACTGCGACCTGAACGCAGCGCCTTAGACCGCTCGGCCATCCTGACTCATGATAAACAAACAACGAAATCTGGTTAATACAGCTCTACATGTAGTTTTTATTCTGTAAAGACTGAACACGGAAACGTTTTTCTGTTTAGCGGAACATTGGTTCCGATTTGCTCGCCTTCCCTCTGCTGGTGATTCTGGTTAATACTCAGTTTCATCTCACGGAATGACTCCATATGAGACAGGTTACAGAGTCACCCTCTATTACCTAAACGGTTTCAGTTTTATTTCCCCCCCAATCGCATTCTCTCCCATTTCAAGGTTTTTACAGTTAACAAAACTAAATAATATAACGTTTGTTTTTAAACTACTTCAGCTGTCAAACTGTCAAGCTAAATTTTAAGAACACAGCCGTCTGACCATCCTCATCAGATCTCAGACGATGCTCACAGCGCTCTCTCTTCCCTGCCAGAGGCGGAGGCAGACATTCGAAACACCCAGGGCTTAGCCCTAAAGGGTAGTATCCATGTGGGGATGGGGGGGGGTGTGTGTTTAGAAATGACTGAAAGATTAATAGGCTGCGTTTTGAGTTTCAAAATCAGGGCTGTATCAAGACACGATGACTAAATCCCAATTCAACCAGACCCAGAACTGATCCGGAATTAAAACAGGACTACAACAGTTCAAAATCAGGACTACTTAGGACTTAACCAAGACAGAACCAGAATCAAAACTAGATGATAGTAGCACTAAAATCATAGACCTGCACTACACTTATTTTTAATTCTACCAAATTACACTATTTAGATTCAGAAAAGTTTATATAATTATTTAGCCTTGTTGTGCAAACAAGCCTGCATAAGTTAATATAGAATTTGAAAACTAACAAACCTAAAAAGGAACACTAGGTACGAGATACATGAGTACCTATGATACGGCGATACTTTTAGTGAACAACCATTTGACTAACATGTGTCTCACCTGCTCTTGTTCCATCTCTGTTCTGTCCTCATTCTCCTCTCCCTCTTTGTGCTGACAATCAAACCAAACACCAACATCATTAAATATACAGTGGAAACCAGATATTTACTCTTCAGATAAACAAACACTTTTTTTAAAAATTGTAACGTCAAATCAGACTAAGAGTAAAGAGAAAAACTCTGTATTTCTTAATTGTAAATGGCACCAAATTGTATTCAAAATTGAGCCACACTTATGGAGCTCCACGATTCTTTTCCTGGTGTTTTGGTTGACATCTCTTGATTTTCCCATGTCAAACAAACAGGCTCTGTGTGTCGGGGGTGTCTTGTATGCATCCACAGGTGTGCCACCAATTTACTCACATGGACTCTACTAACCTATCAGAAGCTTCTTCAGCTCAGAATGGAATCGTCTGGAGTTTTCTTATTAATGAACAATAAACTTAGTGTATATGTACTCCTAAATTTGATGAAAGTGATAAAAAAAAAACAAACAAAAAAAAAAACGACCACTGTCTCTCTTTATTCTGACATTTAACTAATACAAAAGATATTTCAATATTTATTTATCCAAAACAAAACAAGTTTACTCTAAATTGATGTTGTACAGTAAAACAAATGTTCTTGTTTTTTCCATAAAGTGTATGTAAATATCTGGTTTCAACTGTGAATATACTGCTGTGTATTGAGATTCCTCTTGTTTTGCATAGAAATATACTGAACAACATACAAAGCATAATATATAAAATAACATCTACTAGAATTTTTTTCTTTGAAAGAAGCCCCTTATGTCCAGTGTTGTATATCAGTACATTACTCAAACCGATTTATGTAGCCGTGGAGGGAAACGACTGAAAATATGAAAACACACACGTAAGTTAAGACTAAAAACAAAACAAAACAACACAACAACAACAACAAAAAAACAAACAAACCCAAACAGCATTGTTGTTGTTCGGCTTTTCATTTCGCCATTTGTTGAGTCACTTGAAGAACAAGTAACGTAATATGGGTCAAGTGATCAGTTTGACATCAATCTTTCGTGATACACCATCATATTTATATTATTTGTACAGTACGAATGATTTGCTTTGGTACCTGGTCAAACTTCAGTTCTCCTCTGTCTGCACTTCAACAGCGCACTCCTAGGCAACGGCTCCCCCCGCCCCCTCGCTTAGTGTCTGGGGAGTTGTTTTTTCTGTAGCCTATCCTATTGTGGTGGCGCGATTGAGGAATAAGCGGGGACGGTAACTAAGATGTTGACAACGCCACCTGGGGGAGGGAGTTACACCCCAGGAAAGATTTCTCTAGCCAAAGTATTACACTGGCTACCAAAGCCCACAGGCTCGTTATTAACGGCAGAGGTGAGACAGATGAATTTTACAAATCAAAGTTTAAGTACTACTACTAAAAAAAACAATTATAAAATCAAAAAGGCACCTAAGGTAGCAGGGTTGAGACGGCAAAATAGATAATTAAAACACTTTATTAACAAAACGACCAGACTCCCTACCACGATGCTACTCTAAAAACAATCACAACATGTTAAAAGAATAACTAAACAAAATGGTGGAGACCGGCCACTTGAGGAGGCAACCTACAGGGAGGAGTGCCCAAGGGTGCCACCAATTACTCACCCGTGTGATTTCACTGCAGACCTCACTCACACTAAATGGTGCAATCTACCTATGCCCGGTGTGTACACTCGCATGCATCGGGGAGGGGATTCCACCTCACGTGCCTACCCCCTCAACAAGCAGCTGCACCTCCACTAAAGCAATAAAAGAAGAGATAAAACGTTAAACAAATTAGTAAAAGATCTACATAAAACAAATACACCCCAAATTACTGTTCGTTATAAAAGCATTGCATAACAAACAAAACAGCATATGACAAGACAGCAGCAGTATAGTGCAAACCTGCAACACAAGAGGGAAACAGTTGTCAAAGTCCACCCTACTACATGCCACATTATGATAATGCAAAAGTCCCACTTACCACTCTCTAAAGGGCAATACTAAACTGAGGAGCTTTCCTGGAGAGATCTGCAGCGCTTAGCTGCCTAATGCTCTCAGCCACCTTGGATGGACAAGACTGCCAAATGCCTCCTTCTGGTAGTGAAGCGCAGCTGTTTCTTATAAGCCTGCTAATTGTCAGCTGGGAAGCTGTGGATGTCAGTGGTGCATTTGTGGACATCATGTAAAATCCTACCCCAGAATCTACTTCACTACACTATGTAATGCTGGGTACTCATTCATTTAATAAAAGAATTATATACTTACAGATTATAAGTATTACAGATTCAGACATTAATTTAAGAGACTACCGATCCCATTAACTGTAGTATTATGACAGACAGGTCAGTGTTTTATAACACAGATGTGAGACATGAAGAAAAACAAATTACTTGGTTGCAACTATCAATCAATCAATCTATCAATCTATCAATCTATCTATCTATCTATCTATCTAGAGATCTTTAGATTTTTATTTTAAGATGATTTAAGTATTGTGTTTGAAAGAAACATGCTGCATCAGTCATTTTTTCAAAATGGTTATTTAGTTGTGTGTTTTTTAATCTTCTTTAGTATTGTAGTGTATCAGGTCTTGTATGATCACAGAATGATGTGATATTGTTTCCACTTTTGGGATTTCCGGTAAAAATGTGTTTTTATTTCATGAATATTAAAACAGATAACAGAGACGGGTCTGATTACTAAAACATAATTTTAACAAAACATTCTCATAGTCTAGCTTTAAAATAATAATAATTATAAAAATAAACCCCATATGTGTAGCTAACAGCTTCCTAAACCTGGGTTGTTAGGGCTGAATGAAGTAGACAGGATGTTACTCAGTTACACTCGGACTGCTAACAGGAGATGATGTGGAGGAGGGCTGACAGTTCAGATGGAGGACACACCAGAACTATTGTTAAGATAATGCTCTCAAGTTGGGGGATTTGATTTCTCAACATCTTTTCTTTTATTTATCTATTTATTTATTTTTAATTATTATTAAGAAATGTACAACATACAGAACACAGCAGGATAGATTAGGAAACGTACACACACCACAGAGTTAGTAAGAAAAACAATACAAGCGTGATTGTGTGAGCGTGCTCACAGTCTGTAACATCAGTCTGCGTCAGGTCTAGGATCTCAGGCTCAACACTCCTGAGCTCCACCTCGGGAGACACCGACTCCTTCATTCTGTTGGTGAACATAAGTCTGAAGACATGGCTGGCTGCAGCTAGCACTGCTCTGTGTGCTGCAAAGCGTTTTCCCTGGGATTATTGCAATTTAGGAGAGAATTATAACAATAATCAAAATAATAGTTAAAGTAAGATTAACCAAGTATTATCACCACCATCACCAATAATCATAATGATGACAATAATCATAGCAATAACTATGTCCAATGAGCAACTATAATAATAATGACAATAACACCATTATAACACCACTTCTCCTAAAGTATGCTGGAGGGATGATTCAGAGGCTTTAATTCAATTCAATTCATTTTTATTTATACAGTGCCAAATCACAACAACAGCCGCCTCAAGCTGCTTTATATTGTAAGGTCGACCCTACAATAATAGATACAGAGAAAAACCCACCAATCATATGACCCCCTATGAGCAAGCACTTTGGCGACAGTGGGAAGGAAAAACTCCCTTTTAACAGGAAGAAACCTCCGGCAGAACCAGGTTCAGGGAGGGGCGGGGCCATCTGCTGTGATTGGTTGGGGTGAGAGAAGGAAGACAGGATAAAGACATGCTGTGGAAGAGAGACAGAGATTAATAACAGATATGATTCAGTGCAGAGAGGTCTATTAACACATAGTGAGTGAAGAAGAAACACCCAGTGCATCATGGGAATTCCCCGGCAGCCTACGTCTATTGCAGCATAACTAAGGGAGGATTCAGGGTCACCTGGTCCAGCTCTAACTATATGCTTTAGCAAAAAGGAAAGTTTGAAGCCTAATCTTGAAAGTAGAGATAGTGTCTGTCTCCTGAATCCAAACTGGAAGCTGGTTCCACAGAAGAGGGGCCTGAAAACTGAAGGCTCTGCCTCCCATTCTACTTTTAAATACTCTAGGAACAACAAGTAGGCCTGCAGTGCGAGAGCGAAGTGCTCTAATAGGGTGATATGGTACTACAAGGTCATTAAGATAAGATGGGGCCTGATTATTTAAGACCTTGTATGTGAGGAGCAGGATTTTGAATTCAATTCCTTCATTTCTGAGACAATGAAGGGAAGTCAATATAGGAGAAATCTGCTCTCTCTTTCTAGTCCCTGTCAGGACTCTTGCTGCAGCATTTTGGATTAACTGAAGGCTTTTCAGGGAGTTTTTAGGACATCCTGATATAAAGAATTACAGTAGTCCAGCCTGGAAGTAATAAATGCATGAACTAGTTTTTCAGCATCACTCTGAGACAGGATATTTCTAATTTTAGAGATGTTGCGCAAATGGAAGAAAGCAGTCTTACATATTTGTTTAATATGTGCATTGAAGGACATGTCCTGGTCAAAAATGATGCTTTACACAAAAGGGCATCGGTGATAATGGTTAATGATTTCTTTTCTGATGCATGAATCATACATTTTAATCATCTCACATTAGTAATAGTAATATCACTTCCTCACTTTAGCAAGATCACTCCTGTCACCAGTTGAATGCATGCATGTAGAATGTTATCACAAGTGGGCCCCAAGTTTTATTGCACCTTCACAGTGGACTCATTGTAGACTCCAGACATCCTAGGTGTGTAAGGAGTCTTGAGTGACTGGTATGGAGTGGGATTTGAACCACCATGAAGCTCTGGGCTGACCCAGGACCCGATCTCACCATCTTTCCGTGGTCTCAGCAGTTTGATTTCCAGACGCCTTGTTCCCTGTTGTCTGTGTGATGTATTTTGTTAACCACCTGTTTGGTAGCTGTGACCAGCACTGTCCTGTTTTGATGTTTCACATATAATTATTACAAAAGGGTGGTATTTGTTGATAATTTCAGAAGAACACAAAAAGCGAATTTAGATAAGTATGAGGAAATTTCTACATAAATTGCAAACCATATCATCAAGTGTTTCTGAAGAAATGACGCTGCTGAGTTACATCATGTGGTGCCCTTTCTTTGATACTATCATAGTATGAGTGTGAGTGAACCATCCATCAAGCTAACATGTTAAAAAGTTTAATTTTGAAGGATACTGAAGCTTTTCCAAAGTTTTCTTTGGACTTTGGCTACTTTTTCACTGAGTTTCAGTTCAGTCATTGCATCTGATTATTTTTAACTATTCAGGTATTTTCTTGGTCTTTAATGCTTAACACTGAGCTGTAAATCAAGCAGGGGGGATCATCTTGACACAGAACAGAACAGAACAAAAGAGAGCCAACGTTCAAAGAAGAGCTTTGAATATCCTTCAAGATACCTGGACAACTATTACTGGGGACTACTTAACAATATATTACAAGAAAGCTTGCCTAAGAGAGTTCAGGCTGTGTTGAAGAATTAAGATGGTCACGAGGGGTGGTCACAACACTACTGGCCTTACGGTGCGTTCACACCGAACGCGATAGAAGCGACCAAAAAGCGCCACACGCCCCTAGCTGCTCGCTTGCACATTCGCACCTCGAAGCGCGTCCAAAGCGAACTGGTCACGCTTTATATGAAATTTTCACGCACGTGAAGCGGAAATGTGTGAGGAAGTAGTGCCAGACGGTATGTTTGCAAGATGGCAGCTGTCGATCTAGCGTTTGAAGAGGGAGCAGAGCAGCGGCATAAAGGACGTCCTCACCGTACCTGGGTCCATCAGGTCCTCCACAAGCGTGAGCGGTTTGGTGAGTTTCACCACTTTTCTCTTCAGCACTGTAGCCAGGTTGACAAAAAGTCAGAGCTCTACTGAGCCAACAATCCCTTCAACATTAACTAGTAATGACTTCATGAACTTCTTCACAAATAAAATTTTTATCATTAGAGAAAAAATTACCAATAATCATCCCACAGATGTAACATTATCTACAGCTACTTTTAGTACCATCAATGTTAAGTTAGACTCTTTTTCTCCAATTGATCTTTCTGAGTTAACTTCAATAATTAATTCCTCCAAACCATCAACGTGTCTTTTAGACCCCATTCCTACAAAACTGCTCAAAGAAGTCCTGCCATTAATTAATGCTTCAATCTTAAATATGATCAACCTATCTCTAATAATCGGCTATGTACCACAGGCCTTCAAGCTGGCTGTAGTTAAACCTTTACTTAAAAAGCATCTCTAGACCCAGCTGTCTTAGCTAATTATAGGCCAATCTCCAACCTTCCTTTCATATCAAAAATCCTTGAAAGAGTAGTTGTCAAACAGCTAACAGATCATCTGCAGAGGAATGGCTTATTTGAAGAGTTTCAGTCAGGTTTCAGAGCTCAGCACAGCACAGAAACAGCTTTAGTGACGGTTACAAATGATCTTCTTATGGCCTCTGACAGTGGACTCATCTCTGTGCTTGTCCTGCTAGACCTCAGTGCAGCGTTCGATACTGTTGACCATAATATCCTATTAGAGCGATTAGAACATGCTGTAGGTATTACAGGTACTGCACTGCAGTGGTTTGTATCATATCTATCTAACAGACTCCAATTTGTACATGTAAATGGAGAGTCCTCTTCACCCACTGAGGTCAATTATGGAGTTCCACAGGGCTCAGTGCTAAGGACCAATTCTGTTTACATTATACATGCTTCCCTTAGGCAGCATCATTAGAAGACATAGCATAAATTTTCACTGCTATGCAGATGACACGCAGCTCTATCTGTCCATGAAGCCAGGTAACACACACCAATTAGTTAAACTGCAGGAATGTCTTAAAGACATAAAGACCTGGATGGCCGCTAACTTTCTGCTTCTTAATTCAGATCAAACTGAGGTTATTGTACTCGGCCCTGAAAATCTTAGAAATATGGTATCTAACCAGATTCTTACTCTGGATGGCATTACCTTGGCCTCCAGTAATGCTGTGAGAAACCTTGGAGTCATTTTTGACCAGGACATGTCCTTCAACGCACATATTAAACAAATATGTAAGACTGCTTTCTTCCATTTGTGCAACATCTCTAAAATTAGAAATATCCTGTCTCAGAGTGATGCTGAAAAACTAGTTCATGCATTTATTACTTCCAGGCTGGACTACTGTAATTCATTATTATCAGGATGTCCTAAAAACTCCCTGAAAAGCCTTCAGCTGATCCAAAATGCTGCAGCAAGAGTCCTGACAGGGACTAGAAAGAGAGAGCAGATTTCTCCTGTTTTGGCTTCCCTTCATTGGCTTCCTGTTAAATCCAGAATTGAATTCAAAATCCTGCTCCTCACATACAAGGTCTTAAATAATCAGGCCCCATCTTATCTTAATGACCTTGTAGTACCATATCACCCTATTAGAGCACTTCGCTCTCACACTGCAGGCCTACTTGTTGTTCCTAGAGTATTTAAAAGTAGAACGGGAGGCAGAGCCTTCAGTTTTCAGGCCCCTCTTCTGTGGAACCAGCTTCCAGTTTGGATTCGGGAGACAGACACTGTCTCTACTTTCAAGATTAGGCTTCAAACTTTCCTTTTTGCTAAAGCATATAGTTAGGGCTGGACCAGGTGACCCTGAATCCTCCCTTAGTTATGCTGCAATAGACGTAGGCTGCCGGGGATTCCCATGATGCACTGAGTTTTTCCTTTCCAGTCACCTTTCTCACTCACTATGTGTTAACAGACCTCTCTGCATCGAATCATATCTGTTATTAATCTCTGTCTCTCTTCCACAGCATGTCTTTATCCTGTCTTCCTTCTTTCACCCCAACCGGTCGCAGCAGATGGCCCCGCCCCTCCCTGAACCTGGTTCTGCCGGAGGTTTCTTCCTGTTAAAAGGGAGTTTTTCCTTCCCACTGTCGCCAAAGTGCTTGCTCATAGGGGGTCATATGATTGGTGGGTTTTTCTCTGTATTTATTATTGTGCGATCTACTGTACAATATAAAGCGCCTTGAGGCGGCTTTTGTTTTGATTTGGTGCTATATAAATAAAATTGAATTGAATTGCTCCAGGAGCTGCGTCTGGATGACGGCTGCTTTCAGCGGTACCACCGTCTTTCCCTCGCCCAGTTTGAGGAGCTGCTGTCCCGTGTTGGTCCAAGCATCGCCCGCCTAGACACCAATTACAGGCGCTCAATCCCACCTGCAGAGCACCTGTCTATCTGTCTGCGTTTAGTAAAAGTTTATAATATGTGAGCGGCACGGGACGTGCTGTAGTGGAGCCATCAGGCCTGGGTGTCAGGGTGAGGAAGCTGTTCATGGCTCACTTCTCGACAGAGAGAGCAGGGCCTTTGCAGCCACAACGGCTCTTTTAAGAGCCACCCACAAACCTCTTAAGAGCCTTCCTGTCTAAATAGTTTAACCTCTTTATAATGTTTATTTTTTTATTCCTGTCTCTGTATAGAAAACAGCTGGTGTCATGTAGCTCGGGGTGATTAGCCATGGTGTTTATCAGTATGTCCTGCTGATGCTGTGACTCCATTCAGTCAGTCACAGCGTTACTGACACCGGTCACCTGATTGGTTGTCGTGGCGCGACTTGACGCTGGAGTTCAGATTTTTCCAACTTGAGCGGCAGATGCGATAAGCGCGATTGCACAAAATGCACCACATAAAATGCAGTGCGTATTTTACTTCGCGCTTCAAACGCACCAGTCGCGCTAATTGTTCGCGCGAATCAAGCAGAAAAGCATTTTCGCGACACAAATCTGCTTCTGATTTGTCGCGGAACCCGCAGTCGCGCTTCATCGCGCTCCTCCATTGACTTTACATGTAAACCTAAAGCTCTGGTCGCTTCTATCGCGTTCGGTGTGAACGCACCGTCAATAAACTGATCCGTAACGGTGCGTACATACTGAACGCGATAGACGCGACCAAAAAGCGCCACACGCCCCTAGCTGGTCGCGTGAACATTCGCACCTCGAAGTGTCCAAAGTGAACTGGTCGCCCTTTAAAATATGCAATTTTCACGCGCGTGAAGCGGAAATGTGGGAGGAAGTACTGCCAGTCACAGTAGCTAGTGATGGTAAATTTGATTCTTTTTACTGAATCGAGTTTTAATGAGTCACTCACCAAAGTGAATCGGGTTTGTTGAGTCATTTGATTCACTGAGTCAGTTGACCAGAGAGTGCAAAAAATGTACATTTTCACTCAAACTTAATTTGTTTCTCTTTTAATGTAAATCCTACTGCTAAGATGAGTGATTCTTAAAGAAAACAACTATTTTATAGAGCAAAAAAGAGCAAAAGAATTTCTAAAGGGAACATTTCTTTTGTTTATTTTTATTTTATTAGTATTTTCCTTACATGTGTCAAATATATATTTTCTCATCTAAATGTCTACTGAGCTGTGAGCCAGGGGGCGGTAGTGCGCCTTAACATTGGTTGCCAACCAAGAAGAAGAAGAAGTAGCTGCGAGCCAGGAGGGAGGGGGTGAGTGAGTGAGTGAGTGATTCGTTCGCTCTCTGTCGTGTCCAAATTCATGGGCTGCATCCTCCTGAGGACCCGGCCTTCGCGGTATACGTGGGCCGGGTCCTCAGACGGTCGGGTAGGCCGGAAGTAAACGGCAGTGGAATTGGACGGTCTAGCCTTCTGATTAACGTCACCGCTGTCTCGGTGGAGTTTAATAAACTCAGCCGTCTGCTCCTTGCTATGTAAAATATAACAGGACACTGGCGTAAATTCTCGACCGTCTCACACTTCTGTTTAATCGGTTTTCTGTTTGACGTTTAGTCAGCTGTATAAAAACCAAGGAGGAACCCACTGAGGGGATTAATAAAGTTTTATTTTATCTAATCTAATCTAATGTAATAACTTTAATCTCAGCCAAACCGATTTACTCACGAACAAACAAAACACTGAAAAAGCCCAACAATATCCTTTTTAGGTTGTCTAAGTGACTTATATATTACGTTTAACCTGAGTAGCGAAAGTCCACGGTGATCTGAAAATGATGTGCCGGGAGTTGTGCCGTTCTCAGCGGCTTCAGTGACCCTCGAGCTCCCGGCTCGCTATCGAGCTGGTGGGTGGCAGGCGTCTTCGAAAACGTCGAAGCACTTTTCCAAATATGCGATATCTTGATAAACCGAGCAGATATTTGATGTTTACACAGCTACTTTCTCGCCTGAAAATATGTTAAAAGTTTATTTTGTGACCCAGAAAAATTAATCAGAGTAATTTTAAAATGTAGTACCGGCCGCCATTGCCGGAAACTAGAGTTTGGCTGGGCCGCGCTATGAATTCTGGGATATGGTGGACCAAGAAGGATACACCTGACCCATCCTCAAATTCGGGGGAAAGGAGGACGCATTTGTCGGCTGCATTCGGAGCAGTCTATGAATTTGGACAGCCTTCGGCGCGTCGCTGTGACGTAATTGGTCTACAAATGCGGCCTCAGGAGGATGCAGCCCATGAATTTGGACACGACCTATGATTCAGCACAGGAGGGAGGGGGTGAGCGAGTCATGAGTGATTCGCTCGCTCTATGATTCAGCACAGGAGGGAGGGGGTTAGTGAGTTTTGAGTGATTTGCTTCCCCTACGATTCAGCGCAGGAAGGGAGGGGGTGAGTAGCTCAAATGTGCTGTTAGCATGTTAGCAGAGCGATGCTACTGTGAACCGAGGAGCTATTGTCTTGATGTGAGCTTCTACTTAGGGTTTTTTCTTCCAGTTCAGAGCAGAAATGTTTTTGTTAAGATACTGGATGTTGTGTTTTTCTTCACAATTTGAATTATAAGCTAGATATATTTCTACTAATGAAATTAGTTTGCTAACAGCAACAGGGATGAGTCAGTGAGTCAGTTGCGCTTGTGAATCATGATTCACAAGTCAGTAAAGTGATTCTCGAGTATTGAACGATTCGTTCATGATTCGCGCATCACTACCAGTAGCGGTTTTTGATACAGGACATGGGCGGTTGCCCAGGGCGGCATCACGGGCATCGGCCCATGGGCGATTTTAGCCCATTTTTGGGGGTGCTTCAGCACCCCCAAAGATTTCTTACTTTTTTTTTTTTACAATATTTGCTGTTTGTGTGACACACTACTAAAAATATAAAAAGCATACAGTACTTGGTTGAGACGGAACATTTTAACAACAAAAGTATAGATAACCCCTCCCCCCTCCCAAAATGGTTTGTTCCAGCTCGCTCCCACTCTGGCTCTAGGGTCGTTGCTGCCAGAGCGATGGTAGCTGAGACGCAGCGGAGCGGAGGTGGAGTGCCCGGATTAAAACAGGACATATTAGCAGCATTTAACCTTCAGTTACTCTTTATGTAGTTAGATAGGAGTCATGTTTCTTTTTAGCTGAAAAACCTTACACCAGGTAACCTGCAGTGTTGAAAACGTGTTTTCCAATGATGTTTGCTGCCCTACAATCCGTCCTACTCTGTAGTAAATTCAGCGACATTTGACCGTCCTGTTGCTCCCATTGAAATGTATACAGCCTATTTAAAATCTAAAACTTAAAATTGTCCGTAGCCTGCTGTTGTTACCACTGTCCTGTTTGAAATGGATACTAACTAGCTAACTGACTGAATGCCCATTAACCTTATAACTCCTGTTGTGTGTGTGTGTGTGTGTGTGTGTGTGTTTGTGTACACAGAGACAGCCAGGTTCATAATGGATATAAGGAAGTTTTTTCAAAAACAGGAGCCACATCCAGGTAAAAGTGTAAGAACAAATGATCCATCAATAAAGGATAATGTTGGATCAGTGTTTCAATATTTTATATCTTTTATTAGATGTTCATGTGGTTTGGTTATTTGCCTTTTGGTTGAAAGTACACTGAGAGAGGACTTTTCGTTAGTGATCTTAATAAATTTTTTTTTCATATTAATGTAATTTTTTCATCTAATTGAATACAATCTATTTGTGTATGATTGTCAGTCCAAAGAGGGAGAGAGGAAAGAGGAGAAAGTACAAGGTCAGGAAGAACCAGGTAAGAAAACAGACAGGGAACAGTGACAGGCAAAACAGAAACTATTAAACTGACGAAGAGAAAAAACCTGATTTTACTCATACAGTCTGGAAGTTTTTTCCTCCCTATATTAAAGCTGCTATACAGAATCTGCAAAACAAACTGGGTTGAAACATTTTTGACCCTCTTTAACAACATTCCAACATAACATTATCATTGATTGGCGAGATTAAAATTAATGATATATTTTTATGTGGTTCAGCCACAACTCTACTAAAACCTCAGCCAGTAATAGGTAGGCCAACTTTTGGACTGTCCAGTTTGACTGCCGCATACAGACTTATGCGGCAGAGAAACACTTATCAGTGTTTCTCAAACTTTTTACAGTGTGTACCACCTGAGAAAAATGTCAAGCTCTCCCAAGTACCACTATGAAAGCATGAAACTCATAAATCTTACAACACAAAATTAGTATTATTAAATTAGTTAAATTAGTATCTGCAGTAAAGATTTTTTCATACATTGTATACATTCTACCACAGGCAAAGTTGCCTCCATTTTTATAGTTTTTTATTAATATTTTGTAATAATTTATTCTGTTTTGGGAGTGTTTTTTATGTGTCTGTATTATATTATACATACACATTAAAAGTGAATCTCTGTCCAAAACATGCACTCAGTTTACTTCTTACTCACTATGAGCATCATTTAAATAACCTTTATCAGATTTGATGGTTTTGTTACAGACTTCTCAAAAAAGTGTTTTGCTTTTCTTTCACAGATGTGGGGATTAAATTGTGTTAAAATGTACCAAACGGTGATGTCATGTTTTGTGACGAGGACCCAGGCACAGAGAGACTTGATGAATTTAAGAATCTTATGATTTAATAAAGAAATTTGCAGACTTGCACAGAGATGGTAAAATTATGATGACTGATAGCAGAGATGAAGACAACAGACGATGAGGACAGGGAGGAACAGGGGTTTAAATGCACCAAGGAGACAGTCAGAGGGAACTCGGTACAACTGGAGACATTTAAGGATGCAGGGACTGACAGAGACGGGGAAGAAGTCTCATCGTGACGTGTAAAGTTTATCTTGCCTGGCTGGGCAGCTCTCTGGGTGCTCAGCAGCCCCAAAGCTCTGATCCTAGAATCGCCCCTGCATCGGCCAAAAAAACCAAACAAACAAAAAAAATTTGCTCGTACTCATGCTGCCCCGACGTCATGCCAGCGCATTTTGGAGATGGTATAGGCACCGATCGGGTTTCTATCACCCATTTGCTGGGAGGCGTCCTCCGTTTGCGAGGTGCGCCTGCTGCTTAGCGGCACAGGGAGGAGAGGGCGGGGTGGCGGGGGATTGTCTGGCTGGCTGGAGCAGCATCTAATAACCAACCCGCAAAATAAAACAAAATAAAAACAAACCAACAAACACGAAAACACCAAATATTATGATACAGACTTATAATTTGCACCGATGTTTTTTCTATACACGAAAAGTGAGCGCGAGAGCCCTCGGTGCGCCTGCATGCTGCTGAAGTCAAAGTAAACTTTATTGTCATCTCTGCTACATACAGTCCAGTATCGAGACGATGAGGCTCCAGTTACAGCAGTGCAAGTAAACAAACAATAAATATAAGAAGAGTAAGAAAATAAATATACACTTTAGGACTCGGGGTAAAGGGATCAATAACAATTTAAAATTTATAATTTACAGTTTCATGATTTAAAGTCTCAAACACAACCCGTCGAAAGGGGAGGAGCCCCGGCTGCTTCCAAATAGAGCGCATTTCATTCATAATGTTGTAAATCCAAGCCCATTATGTATTCATGATTTGAATCCTGGGTTGTGTGAAATCCCAGAAATAAACCTTAGACAAAGTGAATCCGTGAGCTAAGGTGTAGGTCTGTTAGGTTATGTTGTGGTGATCCTCGGGTTGGGGGCTGGGTGTTCATACTGGAGTGCAAAATTAAAACCAATGGAAGATGGACAAGAAAAGGTCAAAACCATCAGGTCCTCAGTTTAGAAAAAAGAGAAAAGAAGAGGAGGCGAAACGAGCAAAAGATACAGGTAAGCAGATGTGTCAGTGGATAATGGCAGGTCATCCTGAAACAATCAGAATCAGAATACTTTATTAATCCCTAAGGAAATTATGTGGGTTACAGTTGCTCCAAGAAGAAATTGTAAAAATAGTAACAGTAACAGACTTACACATTAGACTTACACATTAGTCATTACAAAAATTTATTTGAAATAATATTAAGATGCTCAAACAGAAAAACATTAAACATAAATATATAAAATATAACTATTTACAGAGAGACAAGAATAAAAAGGACCCAGCTTAAAGTGGAAGAGCCTCAGGGGAGAAGGAGGAGAAAAATAAGAACATTGTCTCTGCCCTGGAGAGCCTGCTGCCTCATCAGAAAACTACTGATGGCTAGAATGAATGGCTTTGGCTGGACCTGGCCCTTTGAACTAGGTCAGAGCATCACGTCACCAGGCTCCTGATTGGTTGTCGCGGCGCGACATCCTTTACAGAATACCTTTTTGCTTTCTTCTGACCACTGTTCGTGCTGGGCCTTCATCTGGGTCAGAGGTTTCTCCAGGACCAGGCCAGACTGACTTTCTCTTTTCAGATATTTATCTATTGCTATTACGCGCTGCGTTGTCTCACTCACACCATGGCTATAATGTAATTTCTTCTCGTCTTCTTCTGCTTTACTGGCAGTTGGCAAGTACAGCAGGTAGTTGTACTGCCCTCTAGTGGAAGAGAATGTTATTGTTCTGCTCGCAACTCACACCGATCCCTTAGAGTACCAATCAGGTGGAACTAATAGCACCTGGTCATTTCTCACAGTGGTTGGGAAACGCTGACATATTTGGCTTCTTTCACTCCTCTTTCTAACCACTTTTTGGTTTGTGATCATCTTAGAATGAGTTCAGGACGATGAAGTTAGAAAAAAAATGATAAAAAAACAGGTTTATGCATGTTTCTGTTTTTTTGCACTTACATGTTCCTGAACCCACTTGATGATTTCCACTAAAGCGTCATATCTGCTTTAATCCAGTGTCACCAGTAGGCCAGAAGATTACAGCCAGTCATTATTGATTTAAAGCCTTGTCCTTTGCATAGAGAGATTTCTTGAGGTGCTCATAACTGAATGTCCTCTGAAGAGAACAATTTTTAATGTTAATGGGGCCATGTGGTCTTTCTACTGCTGAAATATTGAGAAACATAAATGTGACTCAACATAACCTCATATCTTACTAAGTCTTGCCCCATAACACACATCTTACATCAGAAAAATTGAGGACATGACCATCGGTTTTGGTTGTGTTTCCTCTTTCACTCTCTAAAATGTTTACTGATAACCAGTAACTTCCCTTTTCTCTGTTATATGCTAATGCAAAAGTGTTGCTTTATACATAAGGGTGTGGAAAAGTCACAAAGAGGTCAACTGAGTGTGTTTCAGAAGTGTGGTAGGACATCTCTATAAATACAGAACTGTGATGGATACCATGCAAGTTTGTGTCAAGACACGTAGAGCGACATATCGGTCATTAAAGACAAAGCAGGGCAATGGCAAACCGCAGCAGTAAGTCTCAACTTTTATGTTTCAGGTTTATGTCTGTATCTGTCTATTAAATATCCAAGAGACATTTTGACATGTGTCCCCACGTATGACTCAACCTATATAATTAAACCATAATAACACAGCTGTATTATAGACAGATTGCTGAACTTTGTCTCTGTTGTTCGTCTTAGGTTTGATTAGTGATGTGGATCTGAGAAGTCCTGAAAACAACTCGGCACACCACACCAGGGAGATCGATGGAAAGCGCTTGATTGTCCGTAGAGGTCAGCCCTTCTCCATCACTGTGCAGTCTAATGGTTCTTTGCCCCCCAAACACCACTTGGATCTAGTCCTGCACCTTGGTGAGTACAGTCTGACCAGCAAGGAGCTGTAAAGATATAAAAGATGAAACTTGATGCTCTTTTGAGGCAAATTTGGAAAGAAATTGTTGTTATTGATGGGTGTACACACAAAAATAGTCCTAAGAGCTGCTGCCCCTGAGACCCAGGCCTGGATCAGTGGACGACGATGGATGGATTTCAAACTGACCTGTGAATTTTATAAGAAGTTATACTATATAGTTATAGAGTTACACAACAACTTAGTTTTATATCTGTACTTACATAGTAAAGGAAGAAGAAGAAGGAATCAAATGCAAAAAATCTATATGTGCTGTTTTTTTGTGTTTCTGACCCAGAAAGCTTTGATTGTTTCATCAGGTAAGAGAGACGAGGTGGAGATCAAGGTTCAGAAGGAGCGTGGAGCTGGGGACAAGTGGTGGTTTAACCAGCAGGGAGCACAAGATGAAATGCTGCTGACTCTGCACAGTCCAGCTGATGCTATAATTGGCCGGTACAGTCTGGCTGTGCTGCTGATGTCACCGGACGGACGCATTTTAGAGAAAAAGGACAAAATGAGTTTCCACCTGCTCTATAACCCCTGGTGCAAAGGTAAAGTGTGTGCTCTCTGTGTCTCTGATTTCTTCACACAATGCAGATTTTGCTCTTTCTTATGCAGCTTTGGCCATTTTTATTTTTCAGCTAATTATTTAGACTTTTAGAGATCATGATAGTACGAGGACATATGAACTGAAAGCAAAACAGTAAACAAAGGATCAGAGACACACGTAGCAGCTCAAGTTTGTGTATTGCGTTTATGAAACAGCTGAACAATGCCAGTCTAAAAATATGTGACAGCATCATCCAAACGCTGCAACACTGTCGTGGTCTTTATGCGTTTACCAGATGATGTGGTGTACCTGCCCGACGAGACGCAGCTTCAGGAGTACATCATGAACGAAGACGGAATAATCTACATGGGGACCTGGGAATACATCAAAAGCACTCACTGGAATTATGGACAGGTAACACACACAAACATTTAAAGTGTGACTGGGCTGAATACATCTGTGTCTGTCAGCCCAGTGGGGGCTGGTGTGAACTGTCACAGCAGTGTGGCAGAGACTCTCAGGCTTTGGCTGGATCAGAAAATCTGTCAGTTGGCTGGAGGAAAGATCTGGATGAGATGTGTCAGAATGTAACCAGACCACACAAACAAAGGCTCACCCATTCACAGCTAGCTGGGAGGGCAGAGAGGATGACTAACAGGCAGACTGTGGGTGTAACAGATGCACACATACAGTGGGGGAAATAATAATACTAAACTGTGGAGGGAGCTGAAGCTTCGAGTTGCCAAGGAGCAGCCAATGAACCTAAAGGAGTGCTTCTGTTAGGAGGGGTGGACCAAAATGCCCCCTGACACGTGTGGTTGTCAGAGAGAGTTTCTTCACCAAGTTCTATTTTTCTTGAGGATCAAAAGTCATCAGCAGGGAATCCAATAATTATTTCCCCTACTGCACACACTGGGCAGCCAATGGGAAACATTTCGTATTTAGAAAAATGTTCTTTAGGAAATCTCTCCTGAAAAGCCTTTTCTGTTTTTGGGCACTCTTCTATGGTCTCTCTCACTGGTGTTCTCCTTCTCCTGCAGTTTGAGGACTATGTGATGGACATCTGTTTTGAAGTCCTGAATAACTCCAACGATGCTCTGCGAAACTCACAGATGGACATTGAGCAGAGATTTGACCCCGTCTATGTCAGCAGGATCATCGCTGCAATGGTGAGAACCATTTCCGGCTTCCACTGAAAATAATGTTATGACCAACGGCTTGAAAACAGTGCAAGGAAAAACATTTGGTTTAGTTTATGTTAGCGCATGATGAACCTGATCTGCAGCCCATGAATGCCACAGTGGAGATCCTGAGTCTGATAGGTGAACTCCTGCAGGTGAACTCTAATGATGACAGAGGAGTGCTGACTGGGCGCTGGACTGAGCCGTACTCTGATGGAGTTGCACCGTACCAGTGGACCGGCAGCGTACCGATCCTCCGTCAGTGGAGCAAAGCTGGGGTCAGAGCAGTGAAATATGGCCAGTGCTGGGTGTTTGCTGCTGTTGCATGTACAGGTAACACAGACTTCCCTGCATTCAAGGATCGCTGAATCATTCCTTTAACAAACATCCCTTCTGTAGCAGTTGTCATTTAAACTGTTTCCATTGTTCCAAATCTTCAGCACAAACACATTCACAACATCGGATGTAGAAACGAATCATTTGTCTCAGTTGGAGGCGTGTGATCTTTTCACAGTGCTGCGCTGTCTGGGAATCCCAACACGCCTCATCACCAACTTCTCCTCAGCTCATGATGTCGATGGAAACCTCTCTATAGACTTCCTGTTGGATGAAAACCTGCAACCATTGGAGAGCAGAGGAGGGAGAGACAGCAGCTGGTAGGATCACAGGAACTCCTACAATCAGGAAAAATACATAAATATGGCATTATCTAAAGGAAGGTGATATGTTTTCCATCCTCGTGGTTTTAGGAATTTCCACTGCTGGGTGGAGTCTTGGATGAGGAGAGATGATCTCCCCAAAGGAAATGATGGCTGGCAGGTTTTAGATCCCACCCCTCAAGAACTCAGCAATGGTACTGTTCTCTTTTTGGCTTTTAAATGAACATCTCCTTATTCGTACTTAACTGGCAAGCCATGTGATCCCGAAGGCTAAAACATGTACATGCTGCACATCATCACTGTAAACGCCTCCTCCTTTGTGCTTCAGGGGTTTTCCGCTGTGGTCCGTGCCCTGTGACAGCCATCAAGGAGGGAAATCTGGGAGTGAAGTACGATGCTCCGTTTGTGTTTGCAGAGGTGAACGCTGACATCATCCACTGGATCGTTCAGAGAAATGGCCAACGGAGAAAAGTACGTGTTACCAGTTTGATCATTTACCCACTTTACAAGCATCTGTCTCTTGTGTTTTCACCCAGATAAACAGACAGAAACAAACTTTATTCCGATGGCCGCTGTGCCTGTGATTATTACAGATCAGAGTGGACCATGCCACTGTGGGTAGGAACATCAGCACCAAAAGTGTTTATGGGGACTTCAGAGATGATGTCACTCTGCACTACAAATATCCTGAAGGTTAGTTGGAAAGCAGATGTCAGTATGTCACACGTAACAATGCTATTAGAGCTTTAATATTCTGATTGCAAAATATCACGTTGCTATTGATTCACCTTAAAATGTAAAAAAACATAACACCACAGGAAGATCATATAACTGATGGATGCTCTGAAGCTGTAGCACTGTGGCATATTATGTGCTCATGGCGCAACCTCTTCTCCACAGGATCCAAGAAGGAGAGAGAAGTGTACGAGAAGGCGGGGCGTCGGGTGACAGATGTCCCCAGTGAGAGCTCAGAACCAGGACGACTGCAGCTGTCCATCAAGCATGCCAAGCCTGTGTTTGGGACAGACTTTGATGTGATTATTGAGGTATGGACTATTCACACTGCAGCTAAATGAGTGGATGAATTAAACCTGAATTCATGACACAGTCATTCTGTCAGTAGGTGAAGAATGAAGGAGACCAGGATGCTCATGTTCAGCTGACCATGCTGGCTATGGCTGTTACTTACAGCTCTCTTCATCGGGGGAACTGCCAGAGGCAGACCACCACTGTGATGGTGCCTGCTCACAAAGGTCAGCAGCCTAGATGAGCTTTGACATGTTACAAAGTAACATCTCAGCTGTTCTTGTAATTGTGTAAGAGCTGGATGCTGTTTGATGCTGTGTGTTTGTGTGTTATCAGCTCAGCAGGAAGTGCTGCGTCTGCGCTACGATGACTATGCCCAGTGTGTCTCAGACGATCATCTGATCAGGGTGAAAGCATTTGTAGAGGCTCCAGGCGAGAACGAGCCCCTCCTGACTGTGACTGACATCCCACTCAGCAGACCTGAAGTCTTCATACAGGTGGGAACACCTGTAGGGGTCACCTGGGTTATTATAGTTTTATATTTTCTAACTAGTTTTAACTTTTGGTTTTTAAGTCAGAGCTGGTTTATTTGTTCCAGTTTAGATTTTATTGTTTGAAAATCTTTCACTTTAGTTTTTACTAGTTTCAGTCTTTTCAGTTATTATTGTGTGGAGGGGACACGTCAGAGGACGATTCTGGAAAATCAGTATTCCAATGAAAACGCTTTGTGACTCACAGCCTTGTAGACAGTCAGTTTCAGTAACACGTCCATTTTAACCAAAGTGACAAATACTAAAACGACCTCAAGTCCACAAAATCATTTCACTAAGTTTTTCAAGAGTGTATTTTTTTATTTTTGTTTCTATTTTATTTAATTATTATTTTTTTTTTTTCACATCTGGTTTTAGTTTGACGTTTACTTAGACTGGACTATAATAACCTGGTGGGACACACAGATGTTTTTGCTGGTGATGTTTCTTTAGTGCCTAAAGAAGAAGAAATGTAAGCAGGAAGACTCGGCTATCTTCACAAAGAAAGAAATTTGGTTGAATTTAGACACATTTCAAATAATGTAACCAAACAACATGACATCCTGTGTTATTTGTGTTTGGTGATACTTTGTAGACGTTCTAGAACACAGAGCGGTCTCCTCTTTCTCCAGGTTCCTGGGAAGGCTTTTGTTTGTGAACAAGTAAAAGCTTCCATCTCCTTCACCAATCCGTTACCAGTTCCACTGAAAGGAGGTGTGTTCACTCTGGAGGGTGCAGGCCTACTCTCTTCCACTAAGATCCATGTTAGGTAAGTAATGGGTCTGCTGTTTAGAACAAAAGTTTAGACCACAAAGCAAAGCTTGCAGCGTGTATAAAGAATGAGGCATGGGTCCAACATTGGGAAAATGTGGAATAAATGAGTGCGTGGGTGGGCATTTTTATCTAGAGACTACAAGTATATACTTATAGAAGCCCTCTCAATCACTTAAAAGTATCAGTGTTTTACAATCTGCCTAGCGCAGTAGGGTCTCGCTGTGGTCATTTGGATTCCTCAGGATAATACGGTTTTTCTGGGGCTGGACAGAGTTGGGCCAAAGGCCAGTCCAGTCCTTGAACAGGGATTTTTCCATGTGTGAACCAGTAGCTTGATTCTAATAAACTGCCCTTGTAGGTTATTCCTGATGACTTTAATGTGGCACTGAGGCACAAATACAGCAGTCAGTAAAAAACAAAATAAAGAAGAACACATGCATCTTCTTTTCCAGTGGGGACATTTCTCCAGGACAGACGGTATCCATTGTGGTGTCCTTCTCACCCATGAGGACTGGGGTGAGGAAGCTGCTGGTGGACTTTGACTCTGACCGACTGAAAGATGTAAAGGGAGTCACCACTGTGGTCGTCCGCAAGAAGTACAGAAATATCTTCCCTGAAATTACTGAATGTTATTAAGTAACCTTTAAATAATCTGAGACAATGTGACGTGTCCTGTGAGCGGATGAGCAATCGAGCAATCAGCATGTATGTGCAATAAAACATGTTCCACATACATCAGCCTGTGAATGTCCACAAATACATCATGATAAAGCATTAGTTTGAAGCCACTATGTGTCAGGTATGAACATTTCTGACTTTGCATTATTATATTTTGCATTTTGTTTCGGTTTCACTGCGTTAGCGTCTCATTTCTTACCTTTGACTTTTGTTGTTTGGTTTTTCTGCTGAATTTTGGCACCTGGCCGACAGTTTAGAGGTGAAAACGGTTTCTAATTAAAGAAATTCTGTTTTTGTTTGTATTTTTTGTGTTTGTTTTTCACTGTTTGTAATCACAAAGTTCAAATGAATGCACTTTTATAATATTTGTGTTTTAGCCAATATATAAAAACATATACAGAAGTTTTTTCTCCTGGTTACTTTCATTAGTTTTTCATTACTTTCCCTTATAACAGTTGAACCTGTCTATACGTTTATAGCACATTTTGTAAATCAAGACCATTTCAAATATTTGACATAATCCATCATTTTTAAAACTTTAAAAAATGATGGATTATTTTAAATGTAAAATATCAAAGGAAAAAAGAAAAATAAAGAGGAGCTCACACTCTTAATATAAAAGATGATTAAAAATGTAAAGATAAAGTTTAGAGTAGTTATATCTAAATTTATAGAATCAGCAGCAGATTATTTTTTTTATTTATTTATAACGCACTTTACATCCAACAATGTTGACCAAAGTGCTACAAATATAAAACAAAGAGAAAACAGTTTAAATTACATATAGAATATCTTAAAATTAAAAATAATATAATTAGTAAGAAACATATTAAGAGACATCAACAAGTCCTGCCGTGCTGAAAGCCAAGGTAAATAAATATGTTTTAAGACGTGATTTAAAAACAGATAAGGAAGGTGCCTGTCTAACATGTAAAGGCAACTCATTCCACAATTTTGGTGCTGCCACAGCAAACACCCGATCCCCTCTGAGCTTATGATTAGTCCTGGGCACACTCAGGAGGAGCTGGTCTGCTGACCTGGGGGACCGGTGTTCCAGATTAACTGGCGTTGGTCGAACAGATGTGTGGCAGACTTGCGTTTCAGGAGCTGCTACCGACAAACCAGCAAAAAAACGCCAAATGTGTCATCTGTGATACTTGTGAGGTTATCTCAAACACACTCCGTCAGTCTTGATGCCGTTGAACAACAAAATGTTTAAAAATGTCGCGAGTTTACCTGGTGATATCCTCATGCGCGACGCGATCGCGAAAACAGCAAACAATTAACCCCACGCCGGTGTTGTTCACGGGACAGGAAGAGTAAACGATCGGGAGACTCTTGTCGTCGTTATCGTTCCCCTCGCACGTTTTATTTCTCCGGTTTCAGCGTTTTTGCTTCACAACTAAAGCGAGCAGTTTACTTTGTGTGCACTAACATGGATCGAATCAACCAGCGCCACCTCTGGCCAAGTGCCACAGCCTACAGCCAGATCAACTTGTGACACACATCTGCACCACGTTTGAATTCGTTTCATGCACAACACATTTGTACCTTTCAATTGTGTCTGTTTGTGCGTCATGCAAATAAACCTTTGAAATGAATGAAATGATATCATGTATCTATTTTTGGCCCACATTTGTAAAAAATTCCAAATTACATACACAAAGTCATAGGAATCACCACCCCTGTTCATCATGATTTTAATATTTTTGCCCATAAGAAAAATGTCTTGAACAAATATGACACATCAATATTTCATTAGTGTTGTCACATCACATCCTGTAAGCATAGTCTGTCTGTGTCTTTTCTCTGCAAATGAACATTTTAGAGGTGGTAGTTATATACAGTCTGTATAAGTGTAGTTAATCCAATAAACATTTGTAAGGAGATGGCAGTTACTGTGAATGTACAGCAGTTACACAGTGATTAGTAATAAACAGAGCCAGTGAAAGTGAGTGGATTTAAGAAAGTCAGTGACTCAGGTGTGTCGATTGGTTTGTCATCTGTTTTTGAGTCTGGAGGAGACGTAGAAATCTTTTGTTTTAAATCTAAGTTAGAAAGATTCCTGTTTTAAAACAAGCACTTTTTGTGAGAAATCAATCAATCAATCAATCTTTATTTATAAAGCACTTTTCATAAAAAAAAAAACTGTAGCACAAAGTGCTTTACATGGTTAAAAGCAGCCCACCCCACCCTCCCACTCACTCCCCACACTCTCATTAACAGAAACGATCATGAATACACACATTCCCCCCCCCCCCCCCCCCACACACACACTTAAAGAATAATATTAAGCTGGGTACGCATTAGCCAAGTGAGGAAACACTATCACAAGAAGCCGTCTGCACAGGGAGCCAGTCACAGACCGCAGCCTCCAGGCTGGGCACACAGCAGGAGGGAGGCAAACAAGCCCCCCAGCCAGGCTGAGAAGACCCACAGAGCCCCAGCAGCCATGGTCGATCACAGCCCCGGTGCAGAGAGCCCCCTCCGAGGAAACACTGGAGATATAACCTAATAAGAATATAAACAGGATAAAGAGATAAAATAAATAAGAGTGGGATACAATATAAATATAAGTATAAACAGAGTAAGAAGATAAAAAATGAATAAGAATAAAATCAATAAATATTAGGTAAAAACTAAATTAATAATATAAATAGAACAACAGGTTAGAATAAATAAGCATAAAATAAATAAACGTTAGTTAAAAGCTAAATTAAAAAGGTGGGTCTTGAGCCTGTTTTTAAAAACATGTACGTTCTCTGCGGCCCTGAGCTCCTCCGGCAGGCTGTTCCACAGTCGAGGACCATACCACTGAAAAGCTGCCTCTCCGTGAGTATGTGTCCTGACTTTAGGGACAATCAAAAGGCCAGTACCAGAGGACCTCAGGGTCCGCGAGGGTTCATATGGTAAAAGCAGATCTGAAAGATAAGAAGGCCCAAGACCATTAAGACATTTAAAAACCAATAAAAGAACTTTAAAATCGATCCTGAAACACACGGGGAGCCAATGCAGCGATTCTAAAACCGGTGTAATGTGGGCCCGCCCTCTGGTCTTCGTCAGCACACGAGCTGCAGAGTTTTGCAAAAGTTGCAAAGGTGAGATATTCTTTTTGGGGAGACCAGAGAGCAGGGCATTACAATAATCAATGCGACTGGTAATAAAAGCATGCATCAGCATCTCCGTGTTGGCCCGAGAGAGAATAGGGCGGACTCTGGCTATATTTTTTAGATGATAAAATCCAATTTTGGTTACGTGTTTAATATGTGGGATAAAACCAAGCTCAGAGTCAAAAATAACACCCAAGTTTTTCACTTGTAGTGAAGGGCATAGTGAAAATGCCTGTAATTTAGACAAGAGTTTCTCTCTCTGAGCCTCAGGACCGATGATTAAAACTTCAGTTTTGTCCTGGTTAAGCTGTAAAAAGTTTTCTGCCATCCAAAATTTTATATCTAGAATACAGTTAAAAAGGGCATCCATTGGTCTGGTGTCATCAGGAGACACGGAGATGTACAGCTGAGTGTCATCAGCGTAACTGTGGAAGTTCACTCCATGCCTCCTGATGACACCGCCAAGAGGGAGCATATACAAATTAAAAAGTACAGGGCCTAAAACCGACCCTTGGGGCACACCACATGTCATTTTATGGATCTTAGAGGAGCATGTATCCATACTCACCATAAAAGTTCTGTCTGAGAGATAGGAAGTGAACCAGTTGTGTAGAGCACCAGAGAGGCCCACCATGTGTTTCAGTCTGTTAAAAAGAATAGCGTGGTCTACTGTATCAAAGGCTGCGCTTAGATGCAGTAGCACCAGGACTGAGAGCTTTTGGGAGTCCCAGTTACATCTAAGATCATTTAAAACCTTTAGGAGAGCGGTCTCTGTGCTGTGGTTCACCCTAAATCCAGACTGAAATATCTCCAGGATCTGTTTATCAATCAAAAAATCATTAATCTGAGTAAAAACAAGTTTTTCTAAAATTTTACTTAAAAATGGTAAGTTGGATACAGGTCTGTAGTTATTAAAATCATTGCAATCCAAATTGCTCTTCTTCAGAAGGGGCCTCACCACCGCCGTTTTAAAGGCAGCAGGGAAGACACCCAACTGAAGAGAGCAATTCATCATGTATAAAAGCTCAGCTTCAAAAAATCCATAAAGTGTTTTAAAAAGTGAAGAGGGGATTGGATCTAAAAGACATGTGGTGGGTCTCACTGTGGAGAAAACTTTCTTAAAGTTCTCAGCATTAACAAGGTCTCAAACAGCATCACCCTGAGCACGGGGGCTCCACAAGGCTGTGTGCTCAGTCCTCTGCTCTTCACCTTGCTGACACATGACTGCACACCAACCTACAGCTCCAACCACCTTGTGAAGTTTGCGGATGACACAACGCTGGTGGGGCTCATCACCAAGGGCGATGAGACCCACTACAGGAAAGAGGTCGAGCTCCTGACCACGTGGTGCAGAGACAACAACCTCCTGCTAAATGTTAGCAAGACCAAGGAGGTTATTGTCAACTTCCAGACAGGCCACACCTGTCACCCCCCATTGACCATCGATGGCGCTGCTGTAGAGAGGGTGAGCAGCACCAAGTTCCTGGGGGTGCACATCAGTGAGGACCTCTCCTGGACCGCCAACACAGCATCACTGGCCAAGAAAGCACAACAGCGCCTCTACTTCCTGCGCAAACTCAAGCGGGCAAGTGCTCCACCACCCATCCTGACCACATTCTACAGAGGAACCATTGAAAGCATCCTTTCCAGCTGCATCACTGTGTGGGGCGGTAGCTGCACTGACTATAACAGGAAAGCTCTACAACGCATTGTGAGAACAGCTGAGAGGATAGTTGGTGTACCACTCCCCTCCCTGCAAGACATCTACACCACCCGCCTCACCCGCAAAGCCATCACAATTGTCAACGATGCAACCCACCCCGCGCACTGTCTGTTCAGCCTCCTGCCCTCTGGAAAGAGATACAGAAGTCTCCGCTCCCGCACTACCAGGCTCACCAACAGCTTCATCCACCAGGCTGTGAGACTGCTGAACTCTCTCCCCTCCCGGCTCCCAGCCAGCAGAACCACCAGACTGGCAGGAGTATAGGAAGACAGACTGGACTCTACTACCCCCCCCCCCCCCCACACACACACACACACACACTCCCCAACAAGGAAACACTCTCTGAACCAAGAACTGGAAAACACTCCTGATTGGAAACAACTACCTCTGCATTGCAATTGCACACACCTGCTGCTATATATTTTTAGTATTTTTTTTAGCACTATTTATATTATTTATATTACTACTACTGCTACAGTCTTATGCTGCACTAAAACAAAAACCCTTACCAACCACAACCTAGGACTACCTCAAGTAGACTAGTATACTACTTTCCAGTGCACACTGTTGGAACACTCTATTATATGTTAGGTCTTGTCTGTTATATCCTGTATGTTACCTAAATATAATGCCTTAAGCCTACCTGCACTTTTTTTTATTTTATATTACCTTATTGTTTAGGACTGTTTTTGTTGTGCATCTGCACTTTATTGTTGTCTATGTCTACGCATGGGACAGTGTGAAACGTAATTTCAATTCCTTTGTATGGCAAGTACATTTGAAGAAATTGACAAATAAAACTGACTTTGACTTTGACTTTGACTTAACCAGGACAAAGCTGTCCAGTGTCTCCTCAGGTACAATCGAGCCCTCAGATGTGTTTAAAATCATATCACAAGAAGATAAAATATCACATCTGATGTTAGAAGTACATCTGCAGAAAGCACACAGTTACATTCTGTCCATCATGTGGACAAAATTGAAAATGCTGAACATTGGAAAACTGAGAACATCGGGCAAGTTCAAAAGAAATGTGTTTGTAAGAACGAAAAACCTTTACCAAATTGTTCCTAAAAAATAGTTATGGAAAGTCTAACTGTTGTATGTCTGTGTTCTACATGTTTATCTAATGGAAAATAAAGTTGCTATTGTTTTAGTGCAGTTTTTTGACAATTCTGAGTGGATTTACACAGTACGGGTCAAAATGACCCGCAACAAAATCAATGTCATTTTTTTTTCAACATAATACAAGGGTTAATTTCCAAAACTTGCATACGATCTTCAATTTGTAGCAGATCCACTATCACATAGCAGCTGGAGCAGTCTCCAATGAGGTCAGTCCACTACTGCCACCTGTGGCTAAGTGCCAGAGCCTACAGCCAGATCAACTTGTGACACATCTGCACCTGCTGCTATGATCACATTGAGTAGAGGCTGAGTGGCTGCACTTACACCTGGTGCATTCAAATCTACCCACAAACCTGTTGAAAGACGGAATGCCAGCAATGTGGATTGTCAACACTAAAAACAATCAGTAAGCAAAGACAACAGGGATCAATTTTTTTCATGTTTATTTGGCATGCACAACATTTGTAGTCGCCTTCTTTACAGGGGAAGTCCACAAACACTGTATGGTACCACTTTGCTGCAGATGTGTGTAGAGCCAGCTGCAGATGTGTGTCACAAGTTAATCTAGTAGTAGGCTATGGTACTTGGCCACAGGTGGCAGCAGTGGACTCACCTCCATTGGAGACTGCTCTAGCTGCTATGTGATAGTCAGTAGATGGGCTCCAAATTGAAGATCATATGCAAGTTTTGGAGACTGTTTATTACTAATCACTGTGTAACTGCTGTACATTCACAGTAACTGCCATCTCCTTACAAATGTTTATTGGATTAACTACACTTATACAGACTGTATATAACTACCACCTCTAAAATGTTCATTTGCAGAGAAAAGACACAGACAGACTATGCTTACAGGATGTGATGTGACAACACTAATGAAATATTGATGTGTCATATTTGTTCAAGACATTTTTCTTATGGGCAAAAATATTAAAATCATGATGAACAGGGGTGGTGATTCCTATGACTTTGTGTATGTAATTTGGAATTTTTTACAAATGTGGGCCAAAAATAGATACATGATATCATTTCATTCATTTCAAAGGTTTATTTGCATGACGCACAAACAGACACAATTGAAAGGTACAAATGTGTTGTGCATGAAACGAATTCAAACGTGGTGCAGATGTGTGTCACAAGTTGATCTGGCTGTAGGCTGTGGCACTTGGCCAGAGGTGGCGCTGGTTGATTCGATCCATGTTAGTGCACACAAAGTAAACTGCACGCTTTAGTTGTGAAGCAAAAACGCTGAAATCGGAGTAATAAAACGTGCGAGGGGCAGGGGCGGATCTAGAAGGGTGGCATGGGGTGGCAAGTGCCACCCTAAAATGATCCCTTGCCACCCCAATTTTGCATATGACAGTGTTGTTTATTAAAATAAGATAGCATTAACAGTTTGAGCGTAGTTACAGTCAACAGTGAATATAAATGCTAAAACTGAATATATTGCATAGTGTCCCCCCCCCTCCACCATTAACAAATGGTTCAGCCCACAGCAGGACCGGCTTTTTTCTTGTTGTCAGCAGCAAGCGATGTTTATGATTGTGCCAGAGCACATTTTGAACAACACCATGGGAATTTCGCTTTTTACACATTTGGTTGGATGTTACACTCTGGAAATGGAAGGAAGGTGAGTGTTATTAACCCTCTGTGGTCCACGGACACGCTGCACCTCCAAATCACATGACTATTTTAAGCTGACATAGCAACAAGCTGCAGCCACGCTGAGTCTCTATTTCAGCCCACATTGAAAGTTCGTACTTCAAAGTTTTTAAATTTTAATTACAGGCCAGTAAATCCACAGTTATGATAATATATATAAGCCACGCTTTTTTTCTAAATACTGTCGTCACGTTTGTGTGTGTGTGTGTTTTAAGCGTTTTCTAAGGACAGCGCGAAAACAGTAAAGAAAGGAAAAAAAGCCACCTCTTTGCTATCGGTGGAAAAATGCACCATGTCGACCAATTTTTAAAAAAGTCAACACGTGAGATTTGGTTGTTTAGGAAGAGGGGAGAGTTTTGGGAGTGACGGTGAGGGCAGCGAGACAGAGCGAGCGAGTGAGAGAGTTTTTAGATGTGGGAGATTTGTGACGTTTAGTGTGGAGTGTATACTTTGTAACTCCCTCCAAGTTGAAAAACGGACACAAGGCGTTCTTGATTTTTACTGGCATTTATTGCACACAGGTGCCACCAACGATGCCGTGAGAACTGTACAAACAACATAAAATAATCAATTTCCACAGTAAATTGTTCTCATAGAGAATAAACAATAAAGCACATTATTAAACAACATAAAAACACTCACAATTTGACCTTTACAAAATGTTAACAAATTACACGTGACTACCATAAACTCGCCAGTTCTGTCACAAACAAACATCTTATTTTTCTACCACGACATATAAAATACAAATTGCATACCTCATTGGCCGCATTAACTTGCAGGGGTTAATGAAAACGCATCTTGCAGTGTGCACTCCTTCCCACAGTTGGAAAACTTCATTGCACGCGTCTATATAGCTCTACCACCAAGTGAGAGAGGAAAGCATGCTGCCCTCTACCGAGTGTGGCGTGTAACTGAAAATATTGTCAACCCCAAACAACAGATTGAACATTGGTTCCACCCTGGAAACATTCTGTAAACCCTTTAAATGTGTATTTTCAAACCAACAATGTATACATTAAATCTGATATATTAAAATAAAGTATTTTTAACTTATTTATTATAACTTAAACCATGAAATTATCTTAAACTGCATAACTGCTGCTGACGGCAGCCACATACTTAGTGTGTTGTGTTGTCTTGTGTAGTTGTTCTGTTGTGTAGTCGTTTTGTTTTGTGTGTCAGTGAGGGCACTAATGAATGTCACAAAAGCACATTTGTAACGTAAACACTGTCACTAAGTAGAAAACCAGCGGAGTGATACACCTGCTGTTGTCAGGCCTGCAGGTTTCTCCCTGTGCTGCTCTCCTCTGTCTTTTGGTGGACAAACTTTTTTTTACTGGCACACATCATTTGTGGGGCATCTTATTGATTGTCCTGATTGTTCTCTCATTTTAGTTTTAGTAATATTTTTAAATGGTTGTACAAGATGAAAAAAACGGCAGGTGTATTGGCTGCATTTTTAGATAAATAGTTGTATATGTTTACAAAATGTACATTTTATATTTAAATTTCAAGTTATAAAAATTTACTCAACATGTCTGTGATTTTTTTTTACAGTAAAAGAATACTACTAGGATTTGAAGTTCTTTGTGTGATTTTAGATCAGTAATACTAATGCAGTATGTCAGTGAAAAAAACAACTAAATTCAGTTGAGCTGAAAAGAATGATACCAAACAAGGCAAAGGGGAAAAATAAAATGAAACAATTTGAGGGTGAAATACAAACGTAAACTCAAAAGGGGTCAAAAATGGCCGGTTGTATTTCAGACCTCAGTGGGTTAATCCAACAAATCATGAAAAATTAGGTTTAAATTTTTGTTCATGACAGTGCAGATTTCTGACATTTTGTGTAATTTAAGCTGTAACAATGTGATTGTTTTCTAACAAAAAACTGTGAAACTTAAGTTAGACTTGTGTTCGTAAATGAACCGCCCAATGTTGTGTAGCTTTCTGGATTTTATACTTATTGGGCTACATATTTATTTATTATACAGGCTATACAGTACATAACATCAAAACTCACATGTTTTATGTAACTAAAGTGTGTAATTATGTGGGCTACAGACAATAATTAAGTTATAGACTATATTTAGATGAAAAACGTGTATACTTACTGCATTTGAATTATTTTAACCATATGTAACCACCTGCATATGTGTTTGAAAGAAAAAAAAGGCTTCGATTTTGACACCCCATTTGATTTCTTTGCCACCCTCATGCCACCCTAAGAAAATTTCTCTAGATCCGCCCCTGGCGAGGGGGACTATAACGACGACAAGATTCTCCCGATCGTTTACTCTTGCTGTCCCGTGAACAACACCGGCGTGGGGTTAATTGTTTGCTGTTTTTGTGATCGCGTCGCGCATGAGAATATCACCAGGTAAACTCGCGACATTTTTAAACATTTTGTTGTTCAACAGCATCAAGACTGACGGAGTGTGTTTGAGATAACCTCACAAGTAATGCCCGGTATGCCCGATGGTGATTTTTCGTTTTCATGGGCCGAGGGGGGTTTTATCTTCGTTTTTTTCCCGTAATGGTATAAACACTGAAAGGTGGTGAATTGGCCAGATAAAGGGAGATGTAAAAATAACTCAATTGTTTGGTGGTGGCTATTGCGGAGCTTCTACAGATTCAGTAACATTAGCAAGAGGTGGAGGCAAGCAGATTCAACACGCTGGCAGGTGGATGACAGAAAGGCAGGAGGAGCAGAGACCCGAGGCGGTGAACTGAACTTCAGGTAAGAAGTTATGACCTGCAGTCTATCTGGGTCAGATATAAACCAAGTTTAGGTGGAGTTTATTTTCGTTATGCTGACTTTTTACAGTCAGTTACAATAACTCGTTTCTATACTGCTGGGCGGGTGCTATGATATTATTGATGTTGAACTTGTTTTATCTTATTTATAAGGTTAGTTATTAGAGTCTCCAACCATCCCCTAAAAAACGGAATCGTCTCGTATACAGAGAAAATATTGCGCGTTTGGTATTGAGGTGAAAAGGAGCACAGTTTGTCTCGTATTTCAGCTACAATGAAAAAGACACAAAGCTGGAGTTATTCTGTGTCTTTGCTGCACAGCTGCCTCTTCTCCTCTCAGTCTCTCCCCCTCTCTCTCCTGTTTCTACTTCAATCATGAAACTGATCAGTGATCAGCTGATCGGCTTTTCTCTCTTGTGTGTTTATCGCTCTGAATCTTACAACAAACGTTTTCATCTGATGTAAAATGTATAGAAATCCATTATTGTACATAGTATTTTTTTAGGGTCTCATCATAATTTCTCCAGAAGTAGCTAAGTACTGTATATGATGCCAGTATTTTCCCACATTTTCTAGATTCTGTACCAGTACTGTGTGTAAAATGCCATCAAAAAGTCAATTAAGTTTTTCTTTCTCACCTGTCTTTCTGTCTCCTTTCACTTTTTAAAGGTTGCTATGTTAGAAAAAATATTTTGCCCTGCCATGCTGTTTATTGATGTGGCAAATGAATGGTTTATGAAAATATATCTAAATCTGTCATCAGTAATCAGTAATGATCATGTCTCACCTCTAGTCTTCTCTGTCTTAATTTCAGGCTTTCACCATGTGTTGTAGATAGTTCAGGAGGTTAACTCGACCAGGCAGTCTACTTTCGGGTACTGTTTAGAATACCAGAATAGGGAGGATGGTGAAGGTTTAAGTTTATTAGACTGATACATATATACCAACAAGAAAGTGTACATCACTGTGACAGCAGCGTTTGTTTTCATTCAAAGGTGTTAAGAGATTTTACTGTTTTATTATACCTTTTTATAAAGTCTATGTTTTACGTCTTTAGCATACATAGTGCTGCAGTGGAAAATAACCACTTTTGTGTAACCGCTTGTGAAACCTGTTTCAACTATTTTTTAGAGAAAAACAGGAAACGCCTAAGGAACTTGAAACGAGAAGATTATGCCATATGCATGAGGGCGAAGACGTGCAGTAGAGTTGTCGAAAGGGGAAGCACGCCTTTACCCTTAACAGAGTTATGAAACTATACATTGTGTAAACTATACATTGAGTGTATAAATAAAGAAGGCGGACTACAGTTGGGTGTGAGTCTCACTCAGAGCTCTCACCCATGTACATGTCTTAACAAGCTTGTTGTCTCTTTCCTTACTTACTGAAACAAAATGCTCTTGACATATTTTTTGGTCCTTCGAGCCGGATGGGAAAATAACAACTGTTTTGTTGTGACTCCAAACAGAGATCTACACTGATTCCTGACGTCGTGGGGAGCCCGCACTGAAGTCTGTCGACAGCCCTCTCCAGGTAGAGGAAAAAGTCCAGAAACGTTAAATTCGGGTTCTGGCCAGTGTTTTTATCAGTGGTCCATGGCGGTGGGATTCAGTGGAACGATCTAACGAAACCGGCTGCAGCGACGTTTCAGTAATGTAAAGAAACCCACACGTATACACTCGCGTAAAACGTTGTTCGCCTATAGCACAGGCTGGTAGAAAAGTGCAGGGATCCAAAAATAGGTTCGCCACCGCACAGGCTGGTATAAAAGTGCAGGTTCGCCACCGCACGGGCTGGTATAAAAGTGCAGGGATTTGCCCGCCTGAAGGGCCGGTAGACTGATCCACTAAAAGGATCTGCGCGACTGTATATTAAATGTTTGTGTTTTTTGTGTGTTAAGAGTAAATCATTTTTAACAGCACAGTACGCTGCTGGATTACTCTTTTGTTACTGTCATTTTATTTCCTGTCAGTAGCTAAAGTACTGGTGAGAAGGGAGAAAGGTCGTGTTTCATCACGTAAAGCTGACACCGCTCCAGGAATATCTTGGAGTTGAAGGGCGTGTCAACTACCACTCCTAACTCTAATACCAGAGACGGCTCTGCAGTATTGTTGTAATGGGTAACAAAGCTACAAAACTCACTGCTGACGAGCAGTGGCTAGAGAAAAAATGTCCAGGCGCCGGACAAATTAGTGCATGCAGATGGAGGAACCCAAAGAAAACTAAATGTCCCACATAGGAGGGAAAATGTAGCCCCTCCGCATTGACAAAATTAAAAGAAACCCTCCAAGCAGAAATAAATACTGAGAAAGATCCAAAATGGAAAATAAAACGCTCACAAGAACTGCAATATTTTAAAGCATGGAAAGAGGAGGAAGAAAGGAGAAGTGAAAATAGAGAGAAAAAAACAAAAGAAAAAAGAAACAACGTTACAGAAATCACAGCCACCTCCTTATGTGCCAACGCCGTCGGCACCTGAACCACAATCAAAAAATCCATTCACCACCCAAACTAACCCCTATGCTCAAGCTCAAAGCATGTTAAAAAGTATAACTGTAGGTAGAAGCCCACAGGAGGACACAGGAAAAGACCCATACGGGAGAGACACGGGGGGCAGTGTAGATCCACCTGGCCTCTCAGGTCTATTTCCAATGATAGCCACACCCAATCCTAGATATGGACAGCCGACTGGTGGTGAAAATAATGAGCGAGATGAGAATCCAAATATATTTGTTTTTAGACCATGGTCACAAACAGATAGACAGAATGTACTCAAAGATGTCCCACCTTTAAATGAAGGTTTCATACAGTGGAGAGATGCTGTCGAGTTAATTAGAAGACAGTGGTATTTGAATGGCCATGAAATGCTTCAGGTAATACAAGACCTGTTAGGATTAAAAATGGGAACAGTTAGAGGAGACTTCACAGGATCAGAAGAAAATGGTAGGGCCCTAGGTCCTGGATCTGCTGACTTACAAACTGCCATGACACAGCTGTATGAGCGGATTAGAGTTCGACTGGCTCCCAGAGCAGACTATGCTAAAATAGGAGAAGTAAAGCAGAAGGAAGCTGAAACAGCATCCGACTTCCTCGATCGTTTACGCCCAGTTTTTAGACAACATTCAGGATTAAACTATGAGGAAGGCCCAGACACCCCGTATCAACAACATTTAAAAAATGCATTCCTGAATGGCCTTCTGCCACCTGTAAAAGCACACGTAGAGAAACATTGGGTAACCATGAACATTGGATTATTGCCTGATGCATTACAATATGCAGAGCACGCTACTCGTGTGTTAAAGAAAAAAAATAAAGGGAACGTTTTTTCTGTGGATCCTGAAACAGGATTCATAGCCTTTGCAGGAGGATATAGAGGCCCAAGACAGGGACAGCAGAGAAACAGAGGAAGGAGAAGAGGAGGTTTTAGAGGTGAAAACAGAGGAGGCGGATATCGAGGAAAGGGAGAGAATGACAGAGAAAGATATGAAAGTGACAGAGAGAGAGATAATACTTGTTGGAACTGTGGTAAAGAAGGACACATTGCAAGGAACTGCAGGAATAGAGGAGAGAAACAGCAGGATTGACTAGGAAAGGGACAAGAAGAAAAACAGGCAAAGGATGACATTTTTAATATAGAACAATTAGTTCTAGATTCAGAGCACAAACCTACTATAATTATCTATGTAAATGGTCAGCCTATGACCATGCTATGTGATACTGGTGCATGTAGAACAGTCCTACATGAAAAACCAAAGGGATTGAAATTTTCAGTGGACACTGTAATTGTAAAATCAGCCTCAGGACATACAAATGTACAGCCGCTTACCGTTCCACTGATACTGGAGGAAAGGAAAAGTGGTAGAAAATGCAAAAATCAGTGCATCTATGACCCATCCTGCCCAGTTAATTTGTTAGGCAGAGATAGTTTAGAAAAACTAAAATAGGAGTAGTACCTGGTGAGAATGGCATGCACGCAGAGTTAATGCTGTGTGAGGAGGAATCAACAAGCCAATCTCCTTTTTACTGCAAAGGGAATGGTGAGCCCCATTACTACTGGACTTTAGATCTGCCACCATTAGAACCCTTGCAGCGATTAGCAGAAAAATATTTGCCACCAGACTCTCAACAACTAGCGTGCACAGACTATCATAACACTTTGAGATTTAAACAAAGCCCAGGTCCTGATCCTCCATATGACAAAGAAGTGCACAGACTAGGCCCACAAAGATTAACTTTACAACACCTGTATGTAACTAAAAGCGGCAATGCCGTATGCTCTGTAATACAGAACGATAAAACACAAGAGTTAAGCCGAATGGCAAAACCACACGTCTCAGTAGCACGAAACAATGTCACTGATTGGAAACATTTGGGCCATGTACTAACTCAAGTAGAGAGAGATAGATATGAAAAAACTGAGGACACACATGAAGGTTGGTTGCAAGGTCGTAGAACAGGATGTATGAGATACACATTAGGTTGGGTAGTGACAACTAAACCTGCAACACACCTTATTGATTGTGCAGACTCTCATTTATTAAGCTCCAGCATTGAATGATATGCGGTGACAGTGGAGACATACCCTGAGCTGAAACAGCTGCCTGAAACATTATGGTCCACAAGTCAAACAGATGTAGGCCTGATTAAAACAGCAGATCAAGTACGAGTGAAAACAACAACCATGTACAGGCCTTTGAAACCTCAGTACCCTCTTACTTCAGAAGCTAAGGAAGGCATCACACCAGTAATAACAGACATGCTAAAAGCAGGGATTTTAATAAAAACAACGAGTTCAACATGCAACACTCCAATATTTCCTGTCAAGAAAGCAAACACAGGGAAGTATAGACGAGTGCATGATCTCAGAGCTATTAATGAGATAACGGAACAGATACCGCCTGTTGTAGCTAATCCCCACACAATTTTGAATCAGATTACTCCCAAAGAACAATGGTTCTCAGTGATAGATCTATCAAATGCATTCTTTTCTGTGCCTCTACACCCAGATTCACAACACTTATTTGGATTTACATTTAATGGACAAAAATACACGTACACACGTCTACCTCAAGGGTTTCAGAACAGCCCCACTTTGTATGCTGAAGCTCTACGAAAATCAATGTCATCATGTAAACTGCCAGCTCCAGGCCAATATTTGTTGTATGTAGACGATATTCTAATCACCGGAGACACAGAACAGAGTTGCAAAACAAATACATTGACAGTATTACATCATTTAGCCGAGCAAGGTCACAAGGTTTCTCAACATAAGCTGCAACTATGGAAAGCAGAAGTAACATACTTAGGGCACACGCTGTCAGGGCAGGGAAAGAAACTACTAGACTCAAGAAAGCTAGCAGTACAAAATGCCCCAAAACCCCAGACAAAACAGCAAATGATGAGTTTTCTAGGACTGTGCAACTTTTGTAGATCATGGATACCTGAGTATGCATTAAAGGTACAGCCTTTACAGAATATTATTTATGGAAAAAATTTAGGGTTAAAAGATAAAGTAACCTGGTCAACAGAAGCATCTATAGCTTTTGAACACTTGAAAACCGTGCTGCAAACTAATATTGTTTTAGCTTTGCCAGATTATGATAAGCTGTTCTATCTACATGTAGATGGAGGAGGAGGTTATATGAAAGCAGTTTTAACACAAACATTCGGTGAAAAACAGCGTCCACTAGCATTCTATTCATCAAAACTGGACTCTGTTGCAGCTGGCCTCCCAACATGTGTACAGGCCTGCACAGCTGCAGCAGAGGCAGTGCAGAAATCAGCTGACATTGTTTTAGGACACACTCTGATAGTTAAGGTACCACATGCAGTAACCTCAATACTGCTACAAGCAAATCTGTCGTACCTTACGCATGCCAGACAACTATCATATGTGGGTATTCTGTTGTCACAATCCCACATAACGATAGAAAAGTCTGGACAGCTGAATCCAAGCACACTTTTAGCTACGCCGAATGATGGTCAACCGCACTGTTGTATGCAGAAGTTAGATGAGGAAACGAAACCACGAGCTGACATTTATAGCACACCACAGCCTGGCTTCCTTGACATTTTTGTAGATGGCTCAGCATCTAAAGATAGTTTTGGTCGGAACTGTATAGGCTATGCCGTGACAACTAGTGACACCATAATAGAAGCAAAACCATTAACTACCTCACACTCAGCACAAAGTGCAGAACTAACAGCTGTGATAAGAGCATGTGAACTACATAAGGAACAGAATATCAACATTCATACTGATAGCCAATATGTCTACTCTGCTGTACATCATTTTGCCAAGATATGGCAGAATAGAGGTATGGTGACGTCAACAGGACGCCCAGTTCAGCACGGAAGTCTACTTAAAAGACTGCTAGAAGTAATAACCTTACCGAGTAAACTAGCTTTGTGCAAATGTGCTGCACATCAGACGGATGTGTCAGACATAACAAAAGGAAACAACTTTGCAGACAAAGCAGCAAAAGCAGCTGCGAACAAAACAGAAAGTGCACTAATAATGGAAACAAACGCACAGATACCAATAGACATACTGAAAAATGAACAAAAAGCAGCTCCATTAAATGAACAAAAGAAATGGTTAAAATGCGGAGCAATTTTACAAGATGACCTAATGATGTGCGACGGAAAACCAATACTACCGAAGTCGTTACATAAAACAGCGGCCCTGGTGACACATGGAGTTACTCATGTGTCAACAGGAGGGATAGTAACTATAGTCACTAAACACTTCTACACTATAAATTTTGAAACTTCAGCAAAAGAATTTGTAAGAACATGCATGACCTGTCAAAGACATAACTCACAAGGGAATTTAAGACCCAGAAGAGGTCATTTCCCTACACCACCTCATCCTTTTCATACAATACACATGGATTTCATTGAACTAAATGAATGTCAAGGCTCAAAATACGCATTAGTGATCATAGATGTACTTTCAAAATGGCCTGAAATCTATCCAGTAAAGAAAGCAGATGCCATTTCAGTTGCTAAATGTCTGTGTAATCACTTCATTCCAACCTATGGCATCCCAACTCTGATAAGATCAGACAATGGGACCCATTTTGTAAATGATGTAATTAAAAAAGTCTCAGAAGCACTAGGATTTAATATCAAAAACCACTGTGCCTATCATCCACAAAGTGCAGGATTAGTAGAAAGAACAAATGGCACAATCAAGCAGAGACTTAGGAAGTGTATGGAAGAAACAGGAAGACCGTGGCCTGAATGTGTAGGCCTGGTAAAAATGTGGATGAGATTAACACAAGGATCTCAGAAGCTCACACCGTTTGAGATCATCCATGGTAGACCATTTCCACTACCTATAACGAGTGAAGCTTTAACTAAATCTTCTAGAGAAACCACATTAGCAGAATGGATGACTAAACTGCTAGAAAACAAAGAAATCGTTCTGAATAATAAACTGCCAGAGGACTTTTCTCCAGTGTCTTGCAGGTTGAAACCAGGTGATTGGATCCTAATCAAGGTGCTCCAGAGGAAAAATTGGAGTTCACCCCGTTGGGAAGGACCATACCAAGTGCTTCTAACCACTCCCACAGCATGTAAGATCGCGGAGCGACCATCCTGGATACATCAAAGCCACTGTAAGAAAGTGAGTGAGAGCATAGACTAATAGACGCCGATTCCCCTACCTTCTGGTGATCCATAAAGTGGAGAAAGGGCCGATTGGGTATACCCCGCCCTTTACTTCTTGCTTGTGGTCTACTCACCAGAGGAGCTAGGTGTATCAGGTCATCATGAAGCTGCTTTTGATCTCATTGACATTGGCAGCCCTGGTCGCAGGATGTCTAATACTGCTCAAGAAGAACGATGGACCTCGCAAGAAAAGAGCCTGGACACATGATAATTCACATCATTATGCTATGACACAGGATAACATCCACCCCTGGATGAACAACGCATGGTATCGATATATACATGACAGCACACCCAGGAAAGATTGCTATGTTTGCTCCCATATGCCCCCAACGACACAATATGCCACCTTGTACGCGAAGGCAATGAACATAACTCAGGCAAAGTGTGCCGCAAGTTATGCCAGCCTTGGGTATCAATACCAGGGAATTGTGATCAACCATGGTGAACCTTTCCAGATAGGATTACGAAATGGCACATGTGACGAATGGTTCTGGGTTGACTTGAAAGTGAAGCACAGGAGTAAGGCTGGATCATTCCCAGTCTTTCTCGAAAACAATGGGAATTTGAACCACACCCTATGCTACCGCCAAGAGAACGGATCCACGCCAATGGGAAACACCACCAACTGCAAAGCAGTACAGACACACGCTCCTGGAGGACCAGTGAAGAGCAGCAACATTTCGAATGGCACCTATTGGGTGCAAGGAATGGCCTGGCTCTGTGGCCAACGAGCCTATTTTATTCTTCCTAAGAATTGGACAGGTCAGTGCGCTCCCATTTTCATATCTGACCACACTTTTAAAATAACCGTAGACGCCACGTCGATAACAAGGAAAAGACGAAGCACCTCAGACCCCAAGCTGCATGATTCCATATGGGGTTCTGATGTCCCAGAGGAATTTAAACTTTGGACTGAAAGACAAAAGGTTGCTCACGCACTTTTCCCATGGGTGGGAGTAGGAAAACATGCTTTAAGAATAGAGACTCTAAATTACCGTTTCGGACTGTTTCTGAATGCTTCCTGCAAAGTCAACAGCGAACAGAACGAAGAAATAGACGCTCTCAGGATAATGGTTATGCAACATCAGGTGGCGCTTGATATTGTGTTAGCAGAAAAGGGAGGTTTATGTGTACTTTTTAATACTACTTGTTGTACGTACATACCTGATAATATACATTCTAGTAACATGACAGATGCTTTAAAAATTTTAAAACAGCTCCAGAACGTGCAGTCAAAGGAATATGTGGATGGAGGCACTGACTGGCTGAGATGGTTATTAAGTGGCTCATGGACTGTTTTGTTATACAAGGGTCTAATAGTCGTAGGAATTTTACTCCTGTTATTTTGTGTATTTTCAACATGCATTCTTCCATGTTTAAGGAAAATGATTACTAAGATGATTTTTACATCATTAACGGCTTACGTTTCAGTATCAATGAATGAACACAATGATGAGGATGATCCCGATGGAGATGATGATTTTGTGTAAAGTGTTGTAATTATTCATAAACTATGGTTCTAATGACGAAGTGATCGAAAATGTGAAAACAAGAGGTCATATTCTGATATGTGTAAAATCATGATTATGTACACTGCTAAATTCGTAAAAACAGGAGGGAATATGTTAAAAGATTTTACTGTTTTATTATACCTTTTTATAAAGTCTATGTTTTACGTCTTTAGCATACATAGTGCTGCAGTGGAAAATAACCACTTTTGTGTAACCGCTTGTGAAACCTGTTTCAACTATTTTTAGAGAAAAACAGGAAACGCCTAAGGAACTTGAAACGAGAAGATTATGCCATATGCATGAGGGCGAAGACGTGCAGTAGAGTTGTCGAAAGGGGAAGCACGCCTTTACCCTTAACAGAGTTATGAAACTATACATTGTGTAAACTATACATTGAGTGTATAAATAAAGAAGGCGGACTACAGTTGGGTGTAAGTCTCACTCAGAGCTCTCACCCATGTACATGTCTTAACAAGCTTGTTGTCTCTTTCCTTACTTACTGAAACAAAATGCTCTTGACAAAAGGCTTTATGGTTTTTCCTATAATACCTGGTGGGCCGGTCTCTAGTCAAAATGCCCGGGCCCATTTTTTGTCCCAGTCCAGCCCTGGTCACAGATGACACATTTGGCGTTTTTTTGCTGGTTTGTCGGTAGCAGCTCCTGAAACGCAAGTCTGCCACACATCTGTTCGACCAACGCCAGTTAATCTGGAACACCGGTCCCCCAGGTCAGCAGACCAGCTCCTCCTGAGTGTGCCCAGGACTAATCATAAGCTCAGAGGGGATCGGGTGTTTGCTGTGGCAGCACCAAAATTGTGGAATGAGTTGCCTTTACATGTTAGACAGGCACCTTCCTTATCTGTTTTTAAATCACGTCTTAAAACATATTTATTTACCTTGGCTTTCAGCACGGCAGGACTTGTTGATGTCTCTTAATATGTTTCTTACTAATTATATTATTTTTAATTTTAAGATATTCTATATGTAATTTAAACTGTTTTCTCTTTGTTTTATATTTGTAGCACTTTGGTCAACATTGTTGGATGTAAAGTGCGTTATAAATAAATAAAAAAAATAATCTGCTGCTGATTCTATAAATTTAGATATAACTACTCTAAACTTTATCTTTACATTTTTAATCATCTTTTATATTAAGAGTGTGAGCTCCTCTTTATTTTCTTTTTTCCTTTGATATTTTACATTTAAAATAATCCATCATTTTTTAAAGTTTTAAAAATGATGGATTATGTCAAATATTTGAAATGGTCTTGATTTACAAAATGTGCTATAAACGTATAGACAGGTTCAACTGTTATAAGGGAAAGTAATGAAAAACTAATGAAAGTAACCAGGAGAAAAAACTTCTGTATATGTTTTTATATATTGGCTAAAACACAAATATTATAAAAGTGCATTCATTTGAACTTTGTGATTACAAACAGTGAAAAACAAACACAAAAAATACAAACAAAAACAGAATTTCTTTAATTAGAAACCGTTTTCACCTCTAAACTGTCGGCCAGGTGCCAAAATTCAGCAGAAAAACCAAACAACAAAAGTCAAAGGTAAGAAATGAGACGCTAACGCAGTGAAACCGAAACAAAATGCAAAATATAATAATGCAAAGTCAGAAATGTTCATACCTGACACATAGTGGCTTCAAACTAATGCTTTATCATGATGTATTTGTGGACATTCACAGGCTGATGTATGTGGAACATGTTTTATTGCACATACATGCTGATTGCTCGATTGCTCATCCGCTCACAGGACACGTCACATTGTCTCAGATTATTTAAAGGTTACTTAATAACATTCAGTAATTTCAGGGAAGATATTTCTGTACTTCTTGCGGACGACCACAGTGGTGACTCCCTTTACATCTTTCAGTCGGTCAGAGTCAAAGTCCACCAGCAGCTTCCTCACCCCAGTCCTCATGGGTGAGAAGGACACCACAATGGATACCGTCTGTCCTGGAGAAATGTCCCCACTGGAAAAGAAGATGCATGTGTTCTTCTTTATTTTGTTTTTTACTGACTGCTGTATTTGTGCCTCAGTGCCACATTAAAGTCATCAGGAATAACCTACAAGGGCAGTTTATTAGAATCAAGCTACTGGTTCACACATGGAAAAATCCCTGTTCAAGGACTGGACTGGCCTTTGGCCCAACTCTGTCCAGCCCCAGAAAAACCGTATTATCCTGAGGAATCCAAATGACCACAGCGAGACCCTACTGCGCTAGGCAGATTGTAAAACACTGATACTTTTAAGTGATTGAGAGGGCTTCTATAAGTATATACTTGTAGTCTCTAGATAAAAATGCCCACCCACGCACTCATTTCTTCCACATTTTCCCAATGTTGGACCCATGCCTCATTCTTTATACACGCTGCAAGCTTTGCTTTGTGGTCTAAACTTTTGTTCTAAACAGCAGACCCATTACTTACCTAACATGGATCTTAGTGGAAGAGAGTAGGCCTGCACCCTCCAGAGTGAACACACCTCCTTTCAGTGGAACTGGTAACGGATTGGTGAAGGAGATGGAAGCTTTTACTTGTTCACAAACAAAAGCCTTCCCAGGAACCTGGAGAAAGAGGAGACCGCTCTGTGTTCTAGAACGTCTACAAAGTATCACCAAACACAAATAACACAGGATGTCATGTTGTTTGGTTACATTATTTGAAATGTGTCTAAATTCAACCAAATTTCTTTCTTTGTGAAGATAGCCGAGTCTTCCTGCTTACATTTCTTCTTCTTTAGGCACTAAAGAAACATCACCAGCAAAAACATCTGTGTGTCCCACCAGGTTATTATAGTCCAGTCTAAGTAAACGTCAAACTAAAACCAGATGTGAAAAAAAAAAAATAATAATTAAATAAAATAGAAACAAAAATAAAAAAATACACTCTTGAAAAACTTAGTGAAATGATTTTGTGGACTTGAGGTCGTTTTAGTATTTGTCACTTTGGTTAAAATGGACGTGTTACTGAAACTGACTGTCTACAAGGCTGTGAGTCACAAAGCGTTTTCATTGGAATACTGATTTTCCAGAATCGTCCTCTGACGTGTCCCCTCCACACAATAATAACTGAAAAGACTGAAACTAGTAAAAACTAAAGTGAAAGATTTTCAAACAATAAAATCTAAACTGGAACAAATAAACCAGCTCTGACTTAAAAACCAAAAGTTAAAACTAGTTAGAAAATATAAAACTATAATAACCCAGGTGACCCCTACAGGTGTTCCCACCTGTATGAAGACTTCAGGTCTGCTGAGTGGGATGTCAGTCACAGTCAGGAGGGGCTCGTTCTCGCCTGGAGCCTCTACAAATGCTTTCACCCTGATCAGATGATCGTCTGAGACACACTGGGCATAGTCATCGTAGCGCAGACGCAGCACTTCCTGCTGAGCTGATAACACACAAACACACAGCATCAAACAGCATCCAGCTCTTACACAATTACAAGAACAGCTGAGATGTTACTTTGTAACATGTCAAAGCTCATCTAGGCTGCTGACCTTTGTGAGCAGGCACCATCACAGTGGTGGTCTGCCTCTGGCAGTTCCCCCGATGAAGAGAGCTGTAAGTAACAGCCATAGCCAGCATGGTCAGCTGAACATGAGCATCCTGGTCTCCTTCATTCTTCACCTACTGACAGAATGACTGTGTCATGAATTCAGGTTTAATTCATCCACTCATTTAGCTGCAGTGTGAATAGTCCATACCTCAATAATCACATCAAAGTCTGTCCCAAACACAGGCTTGGCATGCTTGATGGACAGCTGCAGTCGTCCTGGTTCTGAGCTCTCACTGGGGACATCTGTCACCCGACGCCCCGCCTTCTCGTACACTTCTCTCTCCTTCTTGGATCCTGTGGAGAAGAGGTTGCGCCATGAGCACATAATATGCCACAGTGCTACAGCTTCAGAGCATCCATCAGTTATATGATCTTCCTGTGGTGTTATGTTTTTTTACATTTTAAGGTGAATCAATAGCAACGTGATATTTTGCAATCAGAATATTAAAGCTCTAATAGCATTGTTACGTGTGACATACTGACATCTGCTTTCCAACTAACCTTCAGGATATTTGTAGTGCAGAGTGACATCATCTCTGAAGTCCCCATAAACACTTTTGGTGCTGATGTTCCTACCCACAGTGGCATGGTCCACTCTGATCTGTAATAATCACAGGCACAGCGGCCATCGGAATAAAGTTTGTTTCTGTCTGTTTATCTGGGTGAAAACACAAGAGACAGATGCTTGTAAAGTGGGTAAATGATCAAACTGGTAACACGTACTTTTCTCCGTTGGCCATTTCTCTGAACGATCCAGTGGATGATGTCAGCGTTCACCTCTGCAAACACAAACGGAGCATCGTACTTCACTCCCAGATTTCCCTCCTTGATGGCTGTCACAGGGCACGGACCACAGCGGAAAACCCCTGAAGCACAAAGGAGGAGGCGTTTACAGTGATGATGTGCAGCATGTACATGTTTTAGCCTTCGGGATCACATGGCTTGCCAGTTAAGTACGAATAAGGAGATGTTCATTTAAAAGCCAAAAAGAGAACAGTACCATTGCTGAGTTCTTGAGGGGTGGGATCTAAAACCTGCCAGCCATCATTTCCTTTGGGGAGATCATCTCTCCTCATCCAAGACTCCACCCAGCAGTGGAAATTCCTAAAACCACAAGGATGGAAAACATATCACCTTCCTTTAGATAATGCCATATTTATGTATTTTTCCTGATTGTAGGAGTTCCTGTGATCCTACCAGCTGCTGTCTCTCCCTCCTCTGCTCTCCAATGGTTGCAGGTTTTCATCCAACAGGAAGTCTATAGAGAGGTTTCCATCGACATCATGAGCTGAGGAGAAGTTGGTGATGAGGCGTGTTGGGATTCCCAGACAGCGCAGCACTGTGAAAAGATCACACGCCTCCAACTGAGACAAATGATTCGTTTCTACATCCGATGTTGTGAATGTGTTTGTGCTGAAGATTTGGAACAATGGAAACAGTTTAAATGACAACTGCTACAGAAGGGATGTTTGTTAAAGGAATGATTCAGCGATCCTTGAATGCAGGGAAGTCTGTGTTACCTGTACATGCAACAGCAGCAAACACCCAGCACTGGCCATATTTCACTGCTCTGACCCCAGCTTTGCTCCACTGACGGAGGATCGGTACGCTGCCGGTCCACTGGTACGGTGCAACTCCATCAGAGTACGGCTCAGTCCAGCGCCCAGTCAGCACTCCTCTGTCATCATTAGAGTTCACCTGCAGGAGTTCACCTATCAGACTCAGGATCTCCACTGTGGCATTCATGGGCTGCAGATCAGGTTCATCATGCGCTAACATAAACTAAACCAAATGTTTTTCCTTGCACTGTTTTCAAGCCGTTAACATTATTTTCAGTGGAAGCCGGAAATGGTTCTCACCATTGCAGCGATGATCCTGCTGACATAGACGGGGTCAAATCTCTGCTCAATGTCCATCTGTGAGTTTCGCAGAGCATCGTTGGAGTTATTCAGGACTTCAAAACAGATGTCCATCACATAGTCCTCAAACTGCAGGAGAAGGAGAACACCAGTGAGAGAGACCATAGAAGAGTGCCCAAAAACAGAAAAGGCTTTTCAGGAGAGATTTCCTAAAGAACATTTTTCTAAATACGAAATGTTTCCCATTGGCTGCCCAGTGTGTGCAGTAGGGGAAATAATTATTGGATTCCCTGCTGATGACTTTTGATCCTCAAGAAAAATAGAACTTGGTGAAGAAACTCTCTCTGACAACCACACGTGTCAGGGGGCATTTTGGTCCACCCCTCCTAACAGAAGCACTCCTTTAGGTTCATTGGCTGCTCCTTGGCAACTCGAAGCTTCAGCTCCCTCCACAGTTTAGTATTATTATTTCCCCCACTGTATGTGTGCATCTGTTACACCCACAGTCTGCCTGTTAGTCATCCTCTCTGCCCTCCCAGCTAGCTGTGAATGGGTGAGCCTTTGTTTGTGTGGTCTGGTTACATTCTGACACATCTCATCCAGATCTTTCCTCCAGCCAACTGACAGATTTTCTGATCCAGCCAAAGCCTGAGAGTCTCTGCCACACTGCTGTGACAGTTCACACCAGCCCCCACTGGGCTGACAGACACAGATGTATTCAGCCCAGTCACACTTTAAATGTTTGTGTGTGTTACCTGTCCATAATTCCAGTGAGTGCTTTTGATGTATTCCCAGGTCCCCATGTAGATTATTCCGTCTTCGTTCATGATGTACTCCTGAAGCTGCGTCTCGTCGGGCAGGTACACCACATCATCTGGTAAACGCATAAAGACCACGACAGTGTTGCAGCGTTTGGATGATGCTGTCACATATTTTTAGACTGGCATTGTTCAGCTGTTTCATAAACGCAATACACAAACTTGAGCTGCTACGTGTGTCTCTGATCCTTTGTTTACTGTTTTGCTTTCAGTTCATATGTCCTCGTACTATCATGATCTCTAAAAGTCTAAATAATTAGCTGAAAAATAAAAATGGCCAAAGCTGCATAAGAAAGAGCAAAATCTGCATTGTGTGAAGAAATCAGAGACACAGAGAGCACACACTTTACCTTTGCACCAGGGGTTATAGAGCAGGTGGAAACTCATTTTGTCCTTTTTCTCTAAAATGCGTCCGTCCGGTGACATCAGCAGCACAGCCAGACTGTACCGGCCAATTATAGCATCAGCTGGACTGTGCAGAGTCAGCAGCATTTCATCTTGTGCTCCCTGCTGGTTAAACCACCACTTGTCCCCAGCTCCACGCTCCTTCTGAACCTTGATCTCCACCTCGTCTCTCTTACCTGATGAAACAATCAAAGCTTTCTGGGTCAGAAACAACAGCACATATGGAACAGGTGTTCAGCTTTATACAGTAAGTGATGCGTGAAATGTGATCTGTTTTAATGATCAGAAAGTGTTGGGGATCAGTAGACTCATGTGTAGACCCAGTTTTGCTACATGTTAAACTTTCATTTAAGTTAAAATTAGAGTCTATTGTACGCACAGTATTTACTAACAATCAGTGTTTGTATCTGATTTCTGCTTTTACAAAGATACAAACAAGCTGTGTGTAATTGTATAAATATACAGTAAAACCAATATTATAACTTGTTATATAATTCATAAGTCAATTTGAAGTTGCAATTGATATTGAGATAGAGCATAAAAAAGTACGTATGTGCTGATACTGAATTATTAATGACTTACAGTTCTTATAAGGCCTCTGACTGAGTAAAGAAATCTTCCAAAACAACATGCTTTCTTTGCAATGTTCCCCCAGAAGACTCGAGTTTAATCTTTTCTATCTTCACAGCTCCTTCCTGGTCAGACTGTACTCACCGAGGTGCAGGACCAGATCCAAGTGGTGTCTGGGGCGCAAAGAGCCATTACACTGCAGAGTGATGGAGAAGGGCTGACCCCTACGGACAATCAAACGCTTTTGATCGATCTCCCTGGTGTGGTGTGCCGAGTTGTTCTCGCGACTTCTCAGATCCACATCACTAATCAAACCTAAGACGAACAAGAGAAAGTTCAGACATCGGTCATGCACTAATATCTGGCTTTTAGAGGTGTCTGTCATATCGCTAAATAACACATTTACACAGACTTGGGAGTTTCAGCTTTCAAATTTTTAAGTTGCGACATTACTAAGAGTCAAGTCCATGATCATAGTCAAGATGTACGTCGGCTGTGTTGTTACGCCTATCGATTTCCCCAACTGTCGATTTTTCTTCGCTTTAAATCCGATTATTAACAAAGTATTAACGTTGCTTAAACTGCAAAATTACACGTATTTGTTCTTAATGCATCACTGCCTTCCTTCCTGTCCTAGTTTTGCTCAAAAGCTGTCAAAGCATTCGGTAGGGAGCCAGGACGAGTCCTGTAGCACCCAAATGCTGATTCACACTTCAGCACATTGCTCACACACATTAAAATCTCAAACTAATTTTGTAATGTGCAGTCAGCAGCAGATGTTCACTTGCCTTTGTGGTTGGCCATCGTAAATATCTGCTCCAAATGTCTTCACGCTGTGTCAGATTCGTGCTCGATATCCACCAGGCTCATGTATTTATACTCCAGAGAGGCCTTCCCACCTATCTGACACACACTCACCCCCCAAACACTCGGTCATGCTGCTTATCCTCCCTCTTTGACCTCTCACATACCAAAAATTACACTCCTTTGTGGGAGTAGGCATAAGTGAAAGCTTCAGAGGCTGTTTATTATCTCTCTTGAGGCAATGCTCCCTTTGAGTCGTTATTGTCATTGTAACAAGTAGCATGAAATCAAGAGCACTCCCTGTGGAGTCAAGAGAAAAAGAATAATATAAAAATTGAGATCGAACACAGTCATTCAGTCTAATAAATAAAACCTTATATTGTTGCTTTATATGAAGACTGGTGGATTTGTCCAAGCATCACAGAGGTTAGGAAGTAAAATGTTGAGTGTAGTGCAATACGACACTGAGCACGACATCAGGGCTATTGTAACCTAAACATGCGATAACGATGTACGCATGTTTAAGTTGCACGCTGGTTCTGACTGCTTCAAACTTTATTCAGCACATTTATAAAGAAAAAACGAGTCATGTTGACCAAAGTGCTGAACAAACACAACAGAAACGAAACCCATCAAATACCAATCAGGACCGAATTATAACACCATGCAAAGAAACCAGAAGCCAAAGCAGATTAGAAAGTTATCTGGTGCTAAACAAAGATCATGAAATGACTAAATATATTGAAGCTGTCAGAGACAGAAGGCAGACACAGGTCTTCACCAAATATAGGCCCAGTGACCACAAAGTGACAACAGAACAAAGAAGGTCAGGATCACGTGCCCACTGGTCTGGGTACACTTCTTCAAAAAGATGTCAAATGGTGCTCTCGTACAGCTAAACTTGTGAGCTTGTAAGCTGTTGTATGCGACTGGTCCTGTGCTTTATCTTAAAGTTTCTTACTCTGTCATCTGAAGTTGAGCTGAAGCAGGAAGGAAGGTGAAAGTTGGGTCAGAGAGTCACAAACTTGAGGTCAGTTTCCCATTCTTGAATTACTAAATACAACTTTAGTCATCTAGCTAATGTCCACACCCGAGATTATTCAGTAGCAGAGTGTCTGTGACTCTGAACAGTCATACAATTATCTCTATTTTCACTCTCCAGTGATTTAACCCATACACCAGATTTCAGCACCTCTGCAACACCGAAACGGTCGGACTGCTGAATTTTAATGTTCAAGTAGAGAAAGCTGAAAACAGTTTTAAGCTTCATGCTGCTGTCCTAAAAAAGAGGAAACCACTATTTATAGTCATTCTAACATATTTTAACTACATGAGACCTTTTGCCTTATTAGGATTTAGTTTAGTGACTTAAGTACACTGAGTCAAGAAGTAGATAGTTGTGATAAGCTCCCTGAATTAGATAAGCAAATAACACTATGTAAGGATGGAGTCATGGGATAAGGGAGGGATTCATGTAGGAATAACCACAAAGAGTAGTGAGGACTAAATGTAGAGTTTAAAGTTATAATATCTGATGCTTTTGGACAAACTGTAAACAGACTGGCATGATATAAGGTTATGGCAAAGGTGAGAAAATAACTCATGCACATCTGTACACATATGAATCCAATGTTATCGCTGATGCTAAATCTTCCGGTGTTCTTTGGGTGGTCAGTAAGTTGTAATTGGTGTGGGCTGCTGGATGACCTCTCTGAGAGGGAACATGTGTGCTTTAAGCTGCTGATCTACACTAGAAAGAGACAGCATCACTCTGATGAGGACTGATTCAGAAGCACTTATGTTGTGCAACATGTTTGTAAAGCCAGATAGTCAGATTTCTCTTTTAGAGCCGTATGAGAGCTGGCTCTTTTCCTGTCACAACAGCACGACTGTTTCCTCACACTGAGCTTTTCCCGTCAGCCTGCTGAAACAGTGAGGCACACATCCAGAAATCTTGAGTTCAACACGTAGTTGAAGCAGGTTAAGAAGAGTCATTTGTGTTTCGGGGGTTTCTGCAGCTTACATTTTGTTGAGTCAGTATAGGTGCTGGAAAATTTTGACCCTGTCCTAATCTGCTGATGTAAAACCATCTCTGTGACTTTGGTTTGTAATGAAGAAACTGAATGTGTTGGTGCAACTGGAGCTCTTACTGCATTGTGTTAGATTTCTCAGTGCCCACCGAGCGTCTGTGTCTGATGTGTGTGACAGACTGAGAGCACTGACAAAGCAAACACAATGAACACAGTGCAAAAAATAGCCTGAGGTGTCACTACTGTGTTAGAAGGATGACGTACAATGAGAGTTATTTTTTTTTGTAAACTACACACACTCACTTTCACTAACACTTATACAGTATTGATATTCAGTACTGAGTCAGTTAAACATGTACAGCCACTTGACTCATTTATTTATACCCAGCTCCATCTCATTTACAGCTGAAAGAGGCAAATTTGATGGAAATGTCACCAGGACATATCAAAATTTGATCCGAAATCTGCTGTGGTTTCAGCAGCACCTGGTAGTCCAGACTGGGTCGATATTTTGCTGAGTGGAGCCAAAAAACAGCAGAAAATCCACTTAAGCAGTTTCCATCTTAGATTTAATATGTTTGAATGCACTTTTCATGAGTTCTACACCAGTTTAGAAGCTTTTATCTCTTTAATGGAATTACAAGGGCACTGGCCTCTTCTGACCTTGAAGCTTCTTGCCACTAAACTTCATCCTACTCCTTTTCGAGTGCGCACATCGTGTAGACATAGAGATATACATGAAAACGTGATGTTTTTTTAAGTTTTAGTTTTTTTTTCTCCTTTTCTCTTGTTATTTCAGTTATATTTGCATGTTCGAAATAAAATTCTATCTGTCTCTATCTCACTCATTGCCTGATTACCTCTGAGCCTCTGACTATGTACGCCTGTTCCTGTAAATTCAAAGCAGTTTATGGAATATTTCTCTTACACCGCCTGGATTAACGCTTAGATTCTGCACTCCAATCCCATTTTAATTGTTTGATGTAATATCCACAGTGATGGCGAACAGAAGCAGTCCAGACTGAGTTACAGGAAGACATTGTTTGTCTGATGCTGAACTGAGGAATGCTGGGATGGTCATGTTCGGGAAACCAAGGTCTTTAACTGACCTCAGTGTCCTGATCACACCAAAGTGTTATCAGAGTGACACACTGGTCCTTCACCCAATTTCAGCACAATCCTGTGAAAACCCCACAGTGGTTTGCTGAAAAGTTTAAAAAATCTTTTAGACCAGTTTAACTTTTATTCAAAGGACAAATTATGATGTTTATTAATATACTGATGCTTTTAAAGAAAAAAATCTAGATATAATTTGTCGTTTTTTTTTTTTTTAAATATACAGTACATACACAGTACATTCCCTGCTTCATGAAGTATTTCTCTAAGATGAGTGTGAACCAGAATATGTTCAGGCGTGAGCATCAAAGTGCATGCAAATAAAATTTTAAACAAAACTGTGAAAATGTAAAATGGGAAGAAACCCAGATGGACGAGATTTGAGCTGAGGCTGTGTGGAGTGACTGCAGATAGCTGGATATTTCCAGGAAGTGATGTTTCCACAGATGGTTTCCATAGGGTTGATACTAGCAGGAAAGCACCAAGGAGGATCTCAAACATGATGAGAAATGATGGTTAGTGCTTTGGTAAATGGGAAATTACAACACCATCAAACTACTATAACAGATTCTGCACATGAACATGATGTTAGCTATGCTCTAAAACTAGATGATTGTGCTGACCCTTAAATATACAAGATGGAAGGGAAGCTGAGTGGATGAAGTGCAGGTCAGGGAGTCATCTGTGAGAGAACACAGCTCCGAGGACCTTATAAGGAATAAAAGATCTGCCTGCTTTCACACACCAGAAGAGAAGACGAGGGGGAGGACGGAGACTAGAAGCAGGGGGCTAAACAGAAAAAGGCAGCTGACACTAGAGACAACAGGGGAGAGTGACCGAAATCTGCATGGTGTAAAGGTGTTTCAAATAGTTTTACATTATTCCTGATTCACTGACATATACTGAGATCTAACTACAGAGATTTAACCTGAGATCTGGATGTCACAGGTTCGACTGTATTTTTTAAATGTAGCTCTGTTACTGGAAAGTTAGAGACTGTTTAGGCCACTTATGTAAATTATATGTAACCGGGTCATAAATGACATTATGACGTTATAATTACAGAAAAGGGTGTTCAAGACCCCAAACTGTTCCTGGTTCCTGGTATACACCGGTTACATATGTTGAAGTTAAAGGACACTTCAGCTTGTTTACAATCATTATTTTCCCTTTTTAACACACTAGACTTTGCATACAAACTGGGTAAAGAATTAAAAAGTAAGTGTTGCACAATTTGATATTTTCTTATGGAGGACCACAAGAGCCACAAGCATTGAAATAAATAATTCTATACTTAAATAATGAATTGTACAATAAAATATGCATTTGTAAATTAATTTAAAAATGCATATTTTAAAATTATTTTATTTATTCAAATATTACTAAAGTAATTTATTATTTAATAATTTAATTTAAAATCAAAACACTACTTTTAAATCAGTATTTTCAATCCATTAATAAATCAAATCCAAATAGAATTTCACAAAAAAAAGAATTAAATTGTCAATAAAAATCTCATTTCACAAACCATTTTCAAATTCCAAATTTAAAAACAGATTTTCAAAATAACTTTTAAACACAATTTAAAAAAGAGAAATAAGCAAATAGATTCAAAACTCAAAGATTTATATCTGCCACTCGTCATTCGAAAATCCATTTCCCTTTCCTGTTAGCTCGCGGATTAGCTACTGGATTAGCAAAATTCCGAAGCAATCCGAATTAGCCACACGGTACAATGTAGCACTGAGCCCTGTTACATTTATACAGTGTTAGAGCAATGGCTGCAACCTACAGCCTTTAAACTAGCGATTAAAATGCTGACAGTAAACACATCAGTCCAGATGTGCCAACAAGTGATTTCCAATGTTTGCCTGTGTTTTTTATGCGGAATGTCTTTACTTATGTTGGTAAATAGACTTCAGTGATGAAATTATAGCAGTTTAAATATGAGCAATCAGGTTTTGGCACAACTACAGCTCTGAGTCACACACACAGGAAAGTTTACACAGTTTTCCTCTGAGAGTTGCTGCTAAGGCTGAAAACAAGCCCACAGAAACAACTGAAAGTAAATGTGTACATAAATCTCTTGGTGAATGAGTTACAGGCAGGGATATGCCCAAAAGTTTAGTTCCTCTGGATGTTTCCATGGAAAATAGTTTTATCACTCATTCAAGTGACTTCTCTAGTGTCACGGATGAGTGATGAATGTAAATGGTAAATGGCCTGGCTTTACTAATCCCTAAGGACCCCAAAGCGCTTTACACAACCAGTCATCCACACACTGGTGATGGCAGCTACATTGTAGCCACAGCCACCCTGGGGCGCACTGACAGAGGCGAGGCTGCCGGACACTGGCGCCACCGGGCCCTCTGACCACCACCAGTAGGCAACGGGTGAAGTGTCAACGATCGAGACTGTCCAAGCCGGGGCTCGAACCGGCAACCTTCCGATTACAAGGCGAACTCCCAACTCTTGAGCCACGATATCTCATCAAAACACCTTATTTATCAGAATTAAGTCAAACTGTAGCATCCTCATATGAATGACACATCACACATCGTTGTTGTAACACTGCAAACTTTCTTATTGGAAGTTTCCACAGTTGCCAGAAAGGGACAGGCTGTTTCTGGCTGATGTTAATGAGCGGCTGTTGCTCTCTCTCTGGAATGGCTGCACGGAGGATGTAACAGCCACGATAAGCGCTGAGGTTTGTGTCCTTGTCAGGAATCAGCCATCCTCAGCTTCCAGGTTAAAAAAAGTGGAACAGAAGATAGTCCAATACATCTCTCCACAGCTGCTGATCAATTCTACAAAAAACAACATTTGTTAAAAACACTCGCAGGTGAATCACCACTGATTGATCATCCATTTATTCAAAAATCACTGATAAGTGGATAACTGGAATATATAGTTTATAATTTCAACAATGTCCTGTAAAAAATGGAACTATATATGTCAGATGTGGTGTGATGCTTGTGTGAGTACCCTGCAAAACTTTACAGTACTCATGTTACTAGGTGGGCAGTTCCTGCTTTAAATGCATTCAGTTAGATTCAGTAATCTAAGTGATAAGAGGCCAGAAATGTTTGAACTTGCTTATGAGCCTGAACCGATAGTGTCATGATGCATGCTCAATCGTCTTTGATTGAGCATGCATCATGACTTGAAATCTTGAAAAGTTGATTCTGTTTATCTGGACGTACCTGTTTTTTAGTGGGAGAAACGTTTTGTCACTCATCCAAAAAAGGTACATCCAGATGAACAGAATCAACTTTTGGGGGTTAAATCAACAGTGTCACTGCCCTCTGCTGAGACTGGACATAATATAATGCATGACAGAACTGACAGCTATTATTCAGCTATTATAAGCCTGTCTCAGATCTTTTAACTCCAAGTATCATAAAAAAAACAATTTTACAAATGCATATTTTATTGTACAATTCATTACTTAAGAACAGAATTCTTTGTTTCAATGCGTGTGGTGCTTGTGGTCCTCTGTCATTGGCTTTCACTGCACCACATTATAGTGTCTGCTTCCAAACTGACTGTGCTTTATCCTATATTATATCAAACAATTTGAATATCAATTCCAGTGTCTTCCACGTGTGCTAACTAGGGGTGGGTTTTTAGAATCGATTTATCGATTAAAATCGATTCTGGTTTGGATAACGTAAAATCGATTCATTAAAATCCTGAATCAATTTTCTAATATAAATTTATTTTGGCCGAAATGCCAGAATTTCAGGTGAAATCTCACAAAATTTAAACAACAACCAAACAGCTAAGACAGTAAGTGAGAGCAGGTACACGGATTCTGCACAAAGACGTAAACACACAGCGCGGATCAGTGAGACGTCGCCTTTCTCACCCGACAGCACGGACACGGTCGGGGCTGAAAGCCAACAGCTCGCTGATTCTGATGTTTCGGCGGGTCCGCGCTTTGTGTTCACGCCCTTTTTGCGCTGATTCTGAAGCTGTTAGTTTGATCTCTCTCCAAACAATATTGACCGAACCAGCAGCAAAAGAAGATCCAAACTACGCTTCACATAAACAACAACAACTCTGACTTTTACTGTTTTGCTTCCACCAGGATGCACAGCTCTCTCTCTCTCTCTCTCTCTCTCTCTGTACTTCAAGAACAGTTTCCCATCTAAAAATCTGTTTTCTTCATTATTCGCTTGCTTGTTACGCACAAGTCTACCGTTGTTTACAGCGCTGTCGCCGCTGTTTTTTCCCCCTTTTACATACTTCTGAAAAGAAAACCTAATTTCTGCTGTTCAATACTGAACCAATTTAAACTTTTTAAAATTATGCAAAATGCAAAACGCTCAGCCATGTCTCTAATAAAACCTCTGTAACGTCAGAGGTAACGTTCATATGTTGATTAATGGTTTTCTTTCGTTTTTGATGTACTGCAGAATATTTTTATAAAATCCCAGGCCAGGAAAACCACCTTCATGTTTTTCTGTGTTTTATCTTCAGCTACTTTGACACAAAGGCATCTGCTGTGACGCTCACACTGTTGATTAAGTCTTGCGTGTGTCAGCTTCCTTTTTATTGATACAAAAATATGTAAATGTACTGATCTGAATTATAATATTTCTGACTGTCAAAATTTCCCAGATTTAAATAGAATTGAATCGAATCGAATTAAATCGAATCGTGGATCGAATCGATTCGGGACCTTGTGAATCGGAATTGAATCGATTCTAGAAATCAGTGACGATACCCAGCCCTAGTGCTAACTTACTGTAACAAACACTGTCTTTCCCTGACGTTTGCCGGTCTGCATTGCTGAGCTTCCACCTGTGTGTTGTCATTACTCATGTGTCTTCAGTCCAAACCTTTTTGGATAGTGATCACTGCCACCTGCTGGCCGGTTTAACAATTCCCAGGCAAAGATTTGAAAATTCAAACTTTTGAAGCTGGACTGTTTATTAAGCTCAGTTAAATCTGACAAATAAAAAAAGAAATTAAATATCAGATTGCATATATGAGTTTTAAGTCCCATAGTTTTGCTACATTTGACATTTTTTTTCAATTTACTGGTCAAAACGTTGTCTTGCAATTTATTTTGGATGGTCAGTAAAAACATGATGTAGAGTTGTGAAAAACTGAGTTTTCATCAAACTTGATCACTTTTGCTGATCACAATTTTTGATCACTTTTATTTCCTCTTCCTGTTTCGGTGTTACAGTTCAAGTTTTATTTCACTCTTGTTTTTTCTGATCTTTGCCTTTAAAAAAAATCCCATTTACAATAAGAGATACAATAAGGGTGAAATTAGTTTCTCAGGCTTCTTCTGCATTTTGACTTTGTTATCTTTAAATAATGACATCGTGTAATGTATGATGAGTGTAATTTTACCAATTTGTTTATTACCTGTTAAGGCGCAGATTATTTTAATTATGTCCTGATACATAACACCTTAGACAAGATTACAGGACTGCTGTTCATGTCATGGATTCTGGGTTTTGTGCCTTGTTTTCATATTTGGATTCTGGGATGTTTCAGTGTTCCTGGTTTTGTTTTATTTCTAGACTGTGGTTTTGATTGTGTTCATTTTGTATTTTTTAATGTAGTTTAGTAATGTTTCTATTGTGTCTTGTATTTGTTTTATTTGTGTATCATTGCTGTAGTTTCAGCTTTGTCTAAAAGTGTCTCCACTTTTCTTGTTCCCTCTATGTGCTGCTGCCTTGTGAGTCCTCCATTTGGGTCATTTACTGCACTTTGCTTCAAACCTTGTTTGATTTACAATTAAACAAACCTAAAAAAACATTAAAATGAGCACATTACCATGGAAACGGGAAGAAACACGGGCTCGCTCCCCTCTATCAGTATTCACCTCAGCTGCGATGCATTGAGAGAACTCACTGGCTTTTGTGTTTTAACAACAGAGTTTAAAAAGAAAATACTCAAGTAGTCTTTATCTGACACAAAAACATATGCTTTGGTTTAACGGTGGCTCTCACTGAAACCCTGCAAAACTCGATGGCCTCCCTCTTTAACAACCTCTCTGAACTTTGACTCAGAGGACAAAGTAAACACTTACAAGAGGCAGGACTACTACTACTAATAGCAAGTCAGCCAGCTTTCAGTACAGTCCAGTTTGACCATGTTTCTTTCAGTTGTGCTGCTGTGGTTCTGTGTTGGCTTCATCGTTCTTCAGCTCAAATCTCGGAGGCCCAAGAACTTTCCACCGGGACCCCCTGTCCTGCCTCTGCTAGGCAACACTTTGCAGCTGAGCCTGGAAAACCCTTTAAAGGACTTTGAAAGGGTAAGAAACAAATGCTGCAATAAAGAAGACTTTGTTAAAGTTACATATTGTTATGGCACTGGTGAAATTACTACTATTAGCATTTAAATATGTCTGAATGTCTGGATGACATCTAACACATGAGGACATTTTTCTGCTTTTCCTTAAATGGATTAAACTGTTTTTGTTACAGACTGAATAAAACGTAATGGCAATGAAAAACATCTTGAGCTGTAAGGGCATAAATTACCTGGCAGCAACAACAGTGCATTTATTTGCTCTGTGTGATTGCAAAACATGAACTTGGCATGCGTCCCAGCAGTACTGCACCTCTCATACAACAGGAGTTTTCTAATATCTTTATGTAGATATTTATTATCTATATCTATAATTTGGGTGAAAGGAAGTTGCTATTTTTTGTCCTTCAAGCAATTTTAAAAACAGTTTTTGTAAACAACAGCAGAGTACCTAAATTTAACCAAAGTATTGCATCAGGTAAGATGGTTATTCTACAATGTATGGGTGTGTGTTAGTACAACACAGCACACTCATACGTTTCATAGTTCAGCAGTTATAAAGAAGACAAAAGGTTTTCGAGGGTTAGGACACGTGCCAGCAAGCAAACTGTCCAGGGGTGATTCTCTTCTGGTTGAACATGGATACATTTGCATCTGATTGGTTGACAATAGCCATATCACACAAAGGCGCTATTATGCACAGTCTTAAATCATGTTACAGCAGGCTGCTACATTAGGAACCGCACAAAGCTCTACACAGGAGGTTTGTCCCTAAATGCATCTTATCCTCTCTGTATGTTTTGTAATATTTAAATGCAGTGTTTCTATATAGTGTGCTCAGCTGTGCAAATATGTTTAGCCCACTTTAAACATGACTTATCTCGTTCCCTCCCAGCTGAGGAAGTCTTACGGAGACGTCTACAGTATCTTTATTGGCCCTAAACCAGCAGTAATCATCAATGGGGTGAAGGCAATAAAGGAGGCGATGGTGACCAAGGCTAGTGATTTTGCTGGACGACCTCAAGACTTGTTTGTTAATGATGTCACCAAGAGTAAAGGTAAAGCAGGTATTATATTGTATAGGACACATTTTTGTCTTTATATTTTTATCATATGGTAAGCAGTATATGCAAATTTCACCTTTGTTCTTCTTGCATCATTATCTCAGGAAATGACTTTGAGGTAACACTCAGGTAAGAGTGTTTTATACTCTGTGTGTTGGTAACATGCCACAGTAGTGTCTGACATGTAAAACAAAAGGAAATGAAGAGTACTTTGTGTAAAGTATGTCTTTGTAAAAGGCGTCACAATATAGTGTGCAAAATTCACAGAGAGCAAGCATGTTGGAAACATAATACACTGATAAAAAAACATCTGAAAGAGGCAAAAAAGTGAGAGTTAAACTGTGGCTACACCAGAGTTTGTCCCCGGCCTTGTTTCACTCATTAAGAAAACCAGTTTTTGGTTCAGTGTTCATGTGAAACAGGACGTGTGGCAGGCAGAGAGTGAACCCAGTACTCAGCAGACCGATGCACACTTAAGATCACAGCTTTATTAATGCTGGAAATGAGGCGAAGCAACTAAACAAAGAGAAATCGCCTTGAGGATAGACTGACAGCGATTACATGTACCATGAGACGAGGGACTTTCAAAATAAAACGGGTAGTGTCTGACACAGAGAACTTGACAAAACAAACTGGGAAATCAGACAACCATGGAGACACGGGGACATGGCTGCAGGACAAAAAGGAAAAAACCCCACAGACACGAGTCACAGAGACGAGACCGGGACAGACTGAACACAAAAGGGAACTAACGTAATAAAACAAGAACCAGAAACTAGAAATATAAACGACAAAACTATGAGGCTCCAGGAAAACTAAAATCAAGACAAATAGGGAGCTAAAAATATATATAAATATTTCTTAAGTCCAAAAAAACCCCTCAAAAAACAGGGTCAAAGACCCCAGACCACACAGTTCAGGCTCCACGAGCCTCCTGTAAGCCAGGCTGCTTTACTTTTCCAGTAAAACACTCTTAAAAAGAGGCACTGTTATAGACAGTGTTGTTGTTAATGTATGTTTGGGGGCGTTGCACCCCGGAACCTTCAGAGGTTTTTCAGGGTTCTCCCTGCCGGAATGTTATGTGTGGGACAGTTTTCTGTATGTGTTGCGACTAGCTGTGGTTGTTTCAAAAAGTGGTCAGTAAACGTCCTAAAATTGGCACTTGAGTTTCCGAGCATTTTTATCCTGAGGTTATGACAGGCACCATGGCGGCTCAGTGGTTGTCTGGTGGTCTCCCTGTGCCCCTGCGTGGCTTTTCTCCTGGTTCTCTCTCACAAAAGGTTGATTCTGTTCATCTGGATGTAGCGTTTTCAATGGGAGAAACTTCTTCAGTCTTACCTATCTGGATGATTGAGCATGCATCAAGACATTTTAATCCTGGTTCTCTGGTTTCTTGCATCAATAAAAATATGCTCTCTATCTGGGACCATGTCACTCTCATTAAAGACCTTTTTAATCTCAAGAGTGTAACTTCTTGGTTAAATAAAAGATGAAATACTACTAATACTAAATTCAAGAACTTTGCTGACAATGTCCAGTTGTGTAGTTTGGCACTGTTAACAAGACAATCCCAAACTAGATTCTGCACGTCTACCATCAGCATGACTCTGTAAAGTGTAATGGTACTAAAAAGGTCTGCGTGGAGTTTATACCTGTCACCCAGTGATTTTCTGTGAATTTTCTCTACATGAACACAATTTAGAGCTCTAGAACAGAACAGCAATGATCATCAAATGTTCAAATAGATGATTCTTAAGTTTGTTCTTTCCCTTTTGTGTTGGTGAACTTGTTGTAGGGGTTATTCTGGCAGATTACGGCTCTAGTTGGAGGGAACATCGTCGCTTTGCTTTGATGACTTTGAGGAACTTTGGTCTGGGGAAGAATTCAATGGAGGACAGGATTCATAAAGAGATTAAATACACCATCAGTACCCTGGAAAAGAGCATTGGTATATCATTAACATAGAATTGTTCTTTGTGTTGTTGTTTCTATTCTTGTGTATTCCTTTGGTTTTTATAACTTACATTACGCCTTCCACAGATAAAACCATGAGCCCTCAAGTTATGTTTCACAATGCAGCCTCCAACATCATCTGCCAGGTCCTGTTTGCTAGACGCTACGAGTATGACAACGCGTTAATCAAAGTGATTGTTCAGTGCTTCACTGAGAACTCCAAGATAGCCAATGGGCCGTGGGCTATGGTGAGTAAAACAGCTTTCTGTGTAAAGTGAGGCCAGCACAGTCTGTATGACAGTTGCTCTATTAGAAGCTATACTAGAAGCTTTCAGGTATGATTAAATAAAAGAAATGACTTAATTATTGGAAATACAGCATCCTGTAACCTTCATTGGTAACAACTGAAGGACAAAGGAAAATTAACGATTGTCCTTCTTTGCAGCTGTATGACTCTTTTCCTTTAATACGTTACCTACCACTGCCCTTCATGAAAGCCTTCAAGAATGCAGAGGTAATATTTAAAATCCCTTTAACTGCATTGAAATAACTTGTGTATTTCATCAGTAATAAGAAAAAGTCAGTGCTAATACATTCATAGTTACTTGTGTTTTTTAGACAGTTGAAAATCTTGTAAATGAGTTTATAAGGGAGCACAAGAAGACCCGAGTTCCCGGAGACCCACGGGACTTTGTTGACTGCTATCTGGATGAATTGGAGAAGGTGTGTGTAAAATGAGGAGTTTACTATCTCAGATATTGTAATATAGCAATTGATTACATTTAAAATAATTTTTAAAAATACATTTTACATTAAGGAGACTACACATATGGCTGTGACCTTTTCACCCTATAACAACAAAGCTGAATTTCCTTATTTGCATAAATCTTGAAATAATTCCTCTCATTCAGAGAGGCGATGATGGGTCTTCATTTTCAGAAGACCGGATCTGTCTGTACGCTTTAGACCTTCACTTTGCTGGGACTGACACTACATCCAACACCCTACTTACTGGATTTCTTTACCTTATGAACTACCCACATGTACAAGGTAAACCTGCACATTTTCTTCTTTTCTTTCAGTTCACCTGATATTTTTCCATTTAAAATTTGTTGCATTTACCTTTGTGTGCCACATGCCACTTATATGCTGTAGACTATGACAATCAATGGAAAGAAACCATTTTCAGCCAATTGGTTGAACTCAACATACTGTTAATTCACCAAATACATTTGGTATAATGTTGTTGTGTATCATTGTTTGTGGTGTACTGCAGTGTGTAGAAGGTAATGTGTTGCCCTCCTCTGGCAGAACGGTGTCAGCGGGAGATAGACCGAGTGTTGGAAGGGAAAGACCGGGTCAGTTTTGAGGACAGACACAATATGCCCTACGTGCAGGTGCCGTACAGCAAAGTTTTATTTACTATTGAACTTATTTTTAAGGTCCCCACCTGGTTCAGGGTGCACACATACATTCTGCTCCAAGCCAAAGCATAAGAAATGTCTTCTCTTCATCCAGGCTGTGATTCATGAGATACAGAGAGTTTCCAACACTGTTCCTCTCAGTGTCTTCCACTGCACGACTAAAGACACAGAGCTAATGGGATATTCCATTCCCAAGGTAAAGTCAACTGGTTAAATAGGTTTTGGCAACAGAAAAAGTGATGAGCATCCTTAATGGTTTTGGGGTTGATTTCATCCTCAGGGAACAATGATCATCGAGAATCTGACCTCAGTGCTCAACGAGGAGGGACAGTGGAAATTCCCTCATGAATTCAACCCTGAAAACTTCCTTGATGACAAAGGAGAGTTTGTTAAACCAGAGGCCTTCATGCCTTTCTCTGCAGGTACATGCAACACTTACAGACATAGTTGATTAAATTATGTGTCGTGGATGATACTGATGTATTTTTTTCAATGGCTCAGGTCCTCGGGTGTGTCTTGGAGAGGGTCTGGCTCGTATGGAGCTCTTCCTCATCATGGTGACTCTGCTGAGGAAGTTTAAATTCATCTGGCCCGAGGACGCAGGAGAACCAGACTTCACTCCAGTCTATGGGGTCACTTTGAGTCCCAAACCTTACTGCATGAAAGTCCAACTCAGAACGCCACAGTGAGGTCACAAACTAACACGTCACCATGGAAATCCTGGTGGGAATGTAACTTGGATATATCAAGTGAAAGATTAGAGACCGTTCCAGTTTTTTCAATTCAATTCAATTCAATTTTATTTATATAGCGCCAAATCACAACAAAAGTCGCCTCAAGGTGCTTTATATTGTACAGTAAATTGCACAATAATAAATAATTTTTGTCTTCTGTTGTATTATTGAAACAAAAAATAAACATATGAAACTCACCTTTCTGTTTCTAACAGTTCCTGCAGTCTAAATCTTTTATTTTGACACTGTTTTTTTCTTAGCTCACGGTTCTAAACATCGACTAAAGACAGTTACTACCCAAACAACATTACAACATCAAACAACCACATTACAAAAGTCTCTTGCACAACCACAGGCTTCTGACTACTGTCAACAGTCAATTTCTTGCATTTACGTGTTCATTTGTCTCATCATAAACAGTCACACTGAACAAAAAAAGTCTGTGTGTGGGGCACTGAGTCATAGGCTGACTTGCAGTCGATCCAGGTGGTGCACAGGTTGGGGAGCGTGGTCTTAGAGTATCGAGCGACTGCCATGTCTACCAGGAGCTGGTGCTTCACCCCTCTGCTGAATCCTTTCTGCACCCTGCTCATGTATTGACCCATGTGCCTGTTCATCGTAGCTGCTGACAGGAGCGTCCATGTGATACTGAGGCAGATTATTGGCCGGTAGTTGGATGTGACGGTCCCTTCTGGGGATCCTTGAGGATCAGGACTGTCCGGCCTTCAGTTAGCCATTCTGGGTGTCTCTCACTGATTAGCAGCTGGTTCATTTGTGCTGCCAGACGCTCGGGGACTGAAGTCAGCTTCTTCAGTCAGTAGGCAAGAATCATGTTAGGGACTGGAGCTGTCCAATTCTTCATATTGGAGACCCACTGGAAGTCACTGTGATGGTTACTGGACAGCTGTTCTGTCCTGTGACCTGAAACTCAAAGTTTCCAGTCAGAGCTTTTAAACTCCGTTTTCATCACGTTTGATGAACATGCTTCCTGGAATATCCCCAAGTCCTTGTAGTAATAATAATAATACTAAGATGATAAATGAATTCTAAATATGCTTAAATATTTAGAATTTACCTTTCTTGGCTGTCTCTGTCATTATTATGTTGTGAAAATACCTTTATATTTCATTAATAAATGCTTAATAAGGCCAAAATAGTACTTAACTCTCTGAGGTCCAGGGTATAATTGGCCGTTTTTGACTACTTTTGATTTTACCTCTATATTTCACCTTTAAAATATGTTTTTCTTGCCTTGTTTGGTATCATTATTTTCAGCACAACCTCAAATATCTGAAATTTGAGTTATTTTTTCATTTTGGTATACTATATTAGCACAATTGATCTAAATTCAGACAAAAAAATTCAAAATCTGAGTAGAAAAAAGTTATATTTTTTACTGTAAAACCCACAAACATGTTTAACGAATCATTTTCATAACTTGAAATGCAAATAGAAATTGTACATTTCTAAAAATTATCCACAAGTTTTGCAAACAACAAAGTTATATGGTACCTAAAAATGCAGCCAAGGCCTCAGGCATTTTTTATATAACCATTTAAATCTATTTACAGAACAATCAGGTGTGCTGCATCAAATAAGAAGGCACAAAAATTATTTGTGCCAGTCCAAAAAATGTAGTTTGTGTTCAGTATAAGACAGAGGAGAACACCACAGGCCTAAACCCTGCAGGTCTGACAACTGGAGGTGCATCAGTCCAGTTTTCCATGTGGGAACAGCGTTTACACTGGGATCTGCCTTTGACGGCTTTTTTTGGAGAAAATATGAAATTCAGCAGTCTAACTGACACACAATACAAAACAATAACTACACAACAAACTAACTACAGCCTCCAAACATGCTAAACATCACTAATGTCTCACATATGAAAACTCGCTCTCTCTCTTTCTTTCGCTCGCCCGCTTTCCGTCACAGGTGTCACTCCTAAAAACTTCCCCTACTCCCTAAACAACCAAATGTCACATGTTGCCATATCATTTTTTTGATTGGCTAACATGGTAAACTCTAACACCAATAGGGAAGGGGTGTTTTTTCTTTTTCTTTTTTCACTCGCAAGCGGAGAGTGTTTGCTAGTGTGATCCACACAGATATGTGGTCACAATTGTGAGTTAAGTGTCGTGATATATGGAGATTATTATGCATGTTTTATTTTGCTGGTTTATTGGTGTAATTTAAATCCACAATGTCATGTAAGTTCCCTGTTGCCAGGAGAGTGTATAACACTTTGGACAGTAGGGGGCAGCAGCGTGCTTTGGGAACTGAGTCGGGTGCATAGCTGCCGTAAGTTTTCCATTCTGGCAAGACTGACCAGGCGAACGGCAGCGTGTCTCCTGTGTTCACTTTCTCTCCTGTTTTACAGGTCAGTAATGTGGTCAAAAACATAAAGAAATACACAGCTGGACACTGTGATACTTAGATTTTCATGACATAAGACGGGTCTGTGATATGTGATGTATTACACTGTCGCTATGTGAGCTACTTTAGCTCTGTAGGATGTTATAGCTAGGCTGTACGCCTGGGTAACGCTAGCAAGCTGTTGCAAATGCGTATAATACTCCATATAATAATAAGAAGCACCAACCCGGTTGGGTTTACAGTTCCTGATAAACTTGTAGCTTTGTGTTCATGGCAAATCTTTTGTATAACGTGTCTGTAAAGTGTTCTGAGCCCGCCTGAAGTCATGTGTAAACTTGCTGTTTCAGTGTTAGAATCTAACTGGTCTGAAAAAAGACATATGAAGCGAGAGAGAGCTAATAAGAGTACGGCCAACAAAAATGCTGGCAAGGACAGTAGTGCAGTAATGTTGAAAGTAGAGTTTCCTTTCTATGATAAGACACGACCATGATGATGTGAATTATTTTGTTTATCTGTTTTATGGGAAAAGAGGTGTAGTTTTCATTTGTTTCATTCATTTAAACCCTTTGTTGTTTTATGTCAGTGCTGTGGATTAATATTGAAATGTACTGGTGGAAAACAAGCCATGTGAGGGAATGAGCAGTTATAGTGCAATTGAGTTACCAAAAGAGTGGAGCAGATATGCTCGTGTTGTATGAATAAATTCTGGCAAGACTGACCAGGTGAACGGCAGCGTGTCTCCTGTGTTCACTTTCTCTCCTGTTTTACAGGATTGTAATCTGGCTACGCGCCCATCATAGTGGGGCCTGTAACAGATTTCTGGGGGCTCGTCCGGGATCAGCGGTGCCTGAGGAGCACGTCTGGCTGATCCAGTGATCATTGGACCCAAAGTGACGGTGTTGCTAAAGAGGGTGGGACCGGTAACGCCACCAGGCTGCAACAAAAGTCATGTCAGGCGACAAGAGGAGAAGACTCAGCTGGTCCATCAAAAAGAAACTCTACCAGCTAACGGCTGATGAAGCATACGACATCGCAACTCACCTTGACCCGGTGGCTGAACTGGACTCAGAAAGGCTGAACAAGGACGATGAAGAAGGTTGCATTGAGTACATCACTGCTTATATGAACAGCTCCACACTCCTACAGCTAGAGGATGAGGGCTTGGTCATGTTGTTGTGTTTACAAGACACTATTGACTTGGTTATTACTAACCGGGATAAGGGTAGACCACCCCCCAAAGATCTGGCTAGTGGTGAAGGGACGCCTGTGATGCCACCAGCCAGTGATAATGTTAATGACAAACATATATCTCCCATGGGTGGCTACGCTCCCGAAGTGGCAACCCCCAACCTTGACATACACCAATTGCTTACAGGTTCAGGGGAGGGGCAGAACAAATCTCACAGACACAGCATCAACACACCCGACCCAGAGAGACCACAGCGTAGGACGGGTAGCTGCGGTCACATCAGTGGGCCTCGTGCCACGAACTCACCACCAACTGACATCAGACATCCACTGATTCCCCAGCAACACCACATGGCTGCAGGAGCACTGCCTGCCCCAGCCCACGAGAGTGTGATTGCCCTTCGCGACTTGCCCCTGTTACAGAGGAAGGAATTCAAAATACATGGTGGGCAAATAACTGATACTGCATCGGACGTTAGTTTTAACAGCATCTGCAAACAGATTGATGACAGTCGCAGGGAACAACACACAGATGACGGCATAATTAGAGGAGTCCTACGCGTAATCAAGGGTGGAAACTTTAAAGACATGCTTGTGAACAAGGAAGACCTGACAGTTACAGAACTGAAAAGTTTCCTACAGTCCCATTTGAGGGAGAAAACCAGCACTGAGCTCTTTCAGGAACTGATGTGTGCTAAACAACACGAGAACGAATCTCCACAGCAATTCCTGTATCGCATGATCGGACTGAAACAGAGAATAACGTTCACATCCAAGCAGGCAAGTTCAGTCATAAAGTATGATGCCTCCACACTCCAGGGCGTGTTCCTGAACGCAGTTTATCAAGGCATAGGAGAAAGGCACGAGGACCTCAGGCGGGACCTGAAGCCGCTCCTTGCTGACCCCACTGTTTCTGATGAAGCCCTCTTAAGACAGGTTATCCAGACCACGATGGAGGAAAACGAGAGTAAACACAGACTGGGGCGTAGCACCAGCCGGAAGTTCACACAAGCCCACAGCACAGTGGCTGAGCCAGAGGGAATGACCGGCGTTGTGGGCGAGACTAGAGTCAAAGGTAAAGACAATGTAATTCAGAGACTGAGTGCTCAGGTCGAGGCTCTAACGGAGGCAATGGAGACACTGAGAAAGCTCACTGCTCCAGCCCTGGTGCCCGGGGCTGCCCATCAAATTGTCCAACAGGGTGCCTCTGACAAGATCAAATTGGACAGAAAGACACAAAGGTCATATGGGTGTCCACAGTGTGTAGCCCAAGCCAGGCCAAGCTGTAACCACTGCTTTTCGTGTGGAGAAGTAGGCCATCGTGCTATTGGCTGCTTGAAAAGGAATATGCAGTCGGGAAACGAGTGCCGGTCAGGGCTGAGGGGCAACCCCTGACCAACCCAAGGGACAAATCCCAGCCCCACGATGCCGCAGCACTAGAGCTAGGAAAGAGGGACCAGTCTATGAGCTTACAGACGGGTAACCACCTACCCCCACCTGAGAAAGTTGCCCCACTGATTGGCCGAAAATCCCTATTGAAATGCAGCATGAACGGCTATGCAGTGACTGCCATGTTAGACACCAGGGCAAATGTGAGCATCATAGACCACGCATGGAAGAACAAGTACCTGCCTGAAAAAGAGATCCGCCCACTGAGTGAACTAATGGATGAGGAACTCAGTGTAACTGCGGTCACGGGGGAGGCAGTGCCATATGATGGGTGGATGGAAGTGGTGGTAAACCTGCAAGGCAACAACGATCCAGATCTATCCATTAGAGTACCTTTCCTAGTTAGTCGGCTAGATTTAGAAAGACCATTGGTTGGTTTTAATGTCATCCAAGAACTCATCAAGAGTAACGAGAGCAGACCCAAAATCATGTCCATCCTCGTCAACCTGCTGACTGGTGCCCTAGAGATCAACAGTGCAAAGGCAGAGGCTATTGTAAGCTTCATACAGACCAAACCAAAAGTAGAACAGAATGCGACTGTAAAGGTGGGCAGGAAAGGTGCCACTATTAATCCTGGTCAAGTAGCGTATATTAGGTGTGGAGTATCTGTAGACATTAGTGATTCTAGCCCACTCGTACTGTTTGAACCTAACCTAGATGACACACCACTGTTGCCACTGAGCATAGGTGAAGGGCTATTGGCAATCCAGCAGGATGAGAGACCCTTCGTGAAGGTACCAGTTTCCAACCACTCTACAGAGACGGTGGTCCTGCCCAGCTCCACGGTCCTAGGTACCATTGAAGCCATTGATGGAGTAATAGGAACAGGCAGCCCAAGCGGCGAGCACAGTCAAGCCCGGGGCAACACTGACTCGCCACCAAGCCCCATGAGTGACCTGCCCCCTACTACACTGTGGCACCCGCCAGTGGATGTTAGTCACCTAAGTGATGAGCAACAGAGAAAGGTGAAACAAATGCTATACGAGGAGTCAGGAGCCTTTGCTTGTGATGACGAAGACATAGGGTGTATTCCAAGCCTGCAAATGTCCATAAATTTAAAGGACAACATCCCAGTACAGCGAACCTATGCTGCAGTGCCCAAACCCCTCTACAAAGAGGTTAAAGAATGCATCCAAGATCTGCTTGCCAAAGGGTGGATAGTTAAGTCAAAGTCACCGTACGCAGCACCTGTCGTGTGTGTCAGGAAAAAAGATGGAACATTGAGATTATGTATCGATTACAGGCTTTTAAATCAAAAGACTGTACCAGACCGCCACCCACTGCCTCGCATCCAGGACCTCATAGACACACTAGGAGGACACAGCTGGTTCACCATCCTGGATCAAGGCAAAGCCTATCACCAGGGCTACATGGCAGAGGGATCCAGACACATGACAGCATTCATCACTCCTTGGGGTCTCTATGAATGGGTGAGGATCCCATTTGGGCTCTCCAATGCCCCAGCCGCTTTTCAACGCAGCATGGAGGAGATGTTAGATTCCCTGTGTGATAGCTGCTGCATCCCTTATCTCGACGACATCCTCTGCTATGCAAATTCTTTTGATGAGCATGTCGAGGGAGTACGTCAGGTCCTGAGGGCTCTAAAAGCCCATGGTGTCAAGCTTCGGCCCACAAAATGTGAGCTGTTCCAGCAGGAGGTCAGGTATGTGGGGAGGCTGGTCTCAGCTGATGGTGTCAGGACTGACCCAAAAGACACTGAGGCGATCAGGCTGCTGCAAGAGAAAACACCAAATACAGTGGGTGAGGTGCGGAAGCTGCTTGGGTTTCTGAGCTATTACAGAATGTACATCCAAAACTTCTCTAGCATCGCTAAGCCAATCTACGAGCTGCTGAAAGTGAAAACCGCCCCAGCAGTAGCAAGTGGAAAGCTCACGAAGGGAAAGGGGGCCCAGTTGCCATCAAAGACACCTATCGTATGGACAGATGAGCACCAGAGGATACTAGAGCAGCTGATAGACACTCTGTCGCACCCACCCGTGTTGGCGTATCCAGACTTTGAACTCCCGTTTGTACTCCACACAGATGCCTCTAAGGAGGGACTGGGTGCGGTGTTGTATCAGTGCCAGGGTGGAAGAATGAGGGTCATCGCTTATGGCTCGAGAACTCTGTCCCCTGCTGAGAAAAATTATAACCTGCACTCAGGGAAACTGGAGTTCCTCGCCCTTAAGTGGGCGGTATGTGAGAAATTCAGGGATTACCTGTTTTATGCACCCCATTTCACAGTCTATACGGACAATAATCCCCTCACCTATGTGCTGAGCACTGCAAAGCTTAATGCGGTGGGCCACCGCTGGGTGGGTGAGCTGGCAGATTTCCGGTTCGATGTCAAGTACAGGCCGGGGAAGGTGAACATAGACGCGGATACATTCTCCCGGTTCCCACTTGACATCGACACCTATCTCACAAAGTGTACGGAAGAGGAGAGGCTGTCCGTGCTGCCTGGGAGGGTTGTGAGTCAGCAAAGACAGAGGACGTTGCATATGTTGCTGCCCTGAGCTTAACATGCCCGGAGCCAGCTGTGAATAAGTCACCATTTACAGTCTGTCACAGTGATCTGGTGAAATCACAAAGGGGGGATCCTGCTATCAGCGAACTGATCAAACTGAAAGAAACAAAAACAATAATAACGAATGATGACAGAAGGAGAGCCAGCGGCCCCGTGAGGAAGTTGATGCACGAGTGGGGAAAGCTCAATATCGAAAACCAGCTACTGTATCGCACGGCAGGACAGCGGAGGCAGCTTGTGCTTCCAACACAATATCACCCCCTAGTGCTGAAACATCTTCATGATGACCTGGGTCATATTGGGGCAGAGAGGGTCATTCACTTGGCAAGGGACCGTTTTTACTGGCCTTTTATGAAGAGGGACATTGAGGCGTACGTGACCAGGAAATGCCCCTGCATTAAGAAAAAGAAGCCGGTCAAACAGATCAGAGCCCCGATGGGATCAATCTCCACTTCTGCGCCGCTGGAACTGGTGTCTGTGGACTATATGCACCTGGAAGCCAGTAGGGGGGGCTACGAGTACATCTTGGTAGTCATCGACCACTTCACCAGGTTTGCTCAGGCCTACCCCACGAAAAACAAGTCGGGAAGGACGGCGGTGGAGAAGATATTCAATGACTTCATCCCCAGGTTCGGATTTCCAAGGCGGCTACACCATGACCAGGGCAGAGAATTTGAAAATGATTTGTTCATGGCCCTACAACGCCTGGCTGGGGTTGCTCACTCGAGGACAACACCATATCATCCACAGGGCAACCCAGCCGAGCGATTTAACAGGACGCTGCTCCAAATGCTAAGGACGCTGGAGGAGAGGGCGAAGAGCAACTGGAAGGAGCACCTACCCCAGATAGTGCAGGCCTACAACTGTACCAGGCATGAGGCCACAGGCTTTTCACCCCACTACCTCATGTTTGGTCGGCACCCCCACCTCCCAGTAGACCTAATTTTTGGCCTGTTAACCAGAGATCAATCTGAAACACCTCAGAGTTATGCCAAAAAGTGGGCGTCACGGATGAAGGAGGCTTACTGCATTGCAGCTGAGAACAGCCAGCACTCCAGTGCAAGGGGTAAGAAGTATTATGATCGTCACATACAGAACACAGTCACTCTCCAGTCTGGTGACAGGGTCCTAGTCCGTAATATGAGTGAGAGGGGAGGACCTGGAAAATTGAGACCCTACTGGGAGCAAACTGTGTATGTCGTCAAGGAACAAATGGGTGACAGTCCCATTTACAAAGTATGCTCTGAGGCAGGTGGTGCTAAAACCCGCATACTTCACAGAAACCTCCTACACCTTGTAAATAGTCTACCTGTGGACTTACCTGACCTGCAGAGGGGGCCATTGCCATCCAGAGGGGCTCGAAGGAAAAGGAGTGACCCTGCTGTGGGACATGACGGGATGGAGACGCCCGAAAGCAGCAACTCGGAAAACTCAGACAGTGAAGCACCCAGAGTGCAGTACTGGCTCAGAGTATCACCACAGGCTCAAAGCCAAACAAAGACTCTGAGACCAATCCGTCAGTCCCAGAGAAATATAGAAGGAGCCCAGAATGTCCCTGGAAAACAAATATACATGCCACGGTCAGGAGGTGATATGGCAGAGCAACCCAGAGGCACTTCTCCTGAAAGAGAAGTTGAACAAGAACAAGGTGAAAACCAAACTGCAGACTGCTCTGTTGCTGATCCAGAACACCTTGATGCGGAGGAGTGTCCAGAGGCAATGACTGAGGGTGATGAGGCTCGACTGCTGACTCCTCAGGAAGCCACAGTGAGGAGATCCACCAGGGGCAGGAAACCCCCTCGGGTTCTCACATATGAATCCCTGGGCCAGCCATCTTACCGAGCACATGGGTCACTTAACCCCGCTGGACTTTGTACAGTACAAGCCCTGCCAGTCTGGGGAATGCCACCCCTTGCTGTGCCACACTACATCCCATACCAACCATTCCCCTGCACGGTCGTGCCATACACAAACCCATATTGATACATACACTGACAAAATACCTTCGCTCTGAAATACGAAGATCAAGAACTGTTTCTAGGTGAGCGAGTTAAAGTGTTAAGAAGTGTAAACTTTCTGTGTATTTTCTTGAAATGTCTGGAGCCATCTTTTTTTGTTTGGGAGCATGTGATCCACACAGATATGTGGTCACAATTGTGAGTTAAGTGTCGTGATATATGGAGATTATTATGCATGTTTTATTTTGCTGGTTTATTGGTGTAATTTAAATCCACAATGTCATGTAAGTTCCCTGTTGCCAGGAGAGTGTATAACACTTTGGACAGTAGGGGGCAGCAGCGTGCTTTGGGAACAGAGTCGGGTGCATAGCTGCCGTAAGTTTTCCATTCTGGCAAGACTGACCAGGCGAACGGCAGCGTGTCTCCTGTGTTCACTTTCTCTCCTGTTTTACAGGTCAGTAAAGTGGTCAAAAACATAAAGAAATACACAGCTGGACACTGTGATACTTAGATTTTCATGACATAAGACGGGTCTGTGATATGTGATGTATTACACTGTCGCTATGTGAGCTACTTTAGCTCTGTAGGATGTTATAGCTAGGCTGTATGCCTGGGTAACGCTAGCAAGCTGTTGCAAATGCGTATAATACTCCATATAATAATAAGAAGCACCAACCCGGTTGGGTTTACAGTTCCTGATAAACTTGTAGCTTTGTGTTCATGGCAAATCTTTTGTATAACGTGTCTGTAAAGTGTTCTGAGCCCGCCTGAAGTCATGTGTAAACTTGCTGTTTCAGTGTTAGAATCTAACTGGTCTGAAAAAAGACATATGAAGCGAGAGAGAGCTAATAAGAGTACGGCCAACAAAAATGCTGGCAAGGACATTAGTGCAGTAATGTTGAAAGTAGAGTTTCCTTTCTATGATAAGACACTACCATGATGATGTGAATTATTTTGTTTATCTGTTTTATGGGAAAAGAGGTGTAGTTTTCATGTGTTTCATTCATTTAAACCCTTTGTCGTTTTATGCCAGTGGTGTGGATTAATTGAAATGTACTGGTGGAAAACAAGCCATGTGAGGGAATGAGCAGTTATAGTGCAATTGAGTTACCAAAAGAGTGGAGCAGATATGCTCGTGTTGTATGAATAAATTCTGGCAAGACTGACCAGGTGAACGGCAGCGTGTCTCCTGTGTTCACTTTCTCTCCTGTTTTACAGGATTGTAATCTGGCTACGCGCCCATCATAGTGGGGCCTGTAACACTAGCTGTCTGTAGAAAACGCCGTTTTTACCGTTCTTCCCGCTGTAAACACCACTGTTTTGTTCAGAAAAAAACATCGCGTGTATTTTTTATCATAACTCTGGTTTTACGTGGCCTATCGACACAATTCAAAAACTGGTATATAGTTTGAAGTCCGCACTTTCGACCCAAGTTGAAATGGAGACTCTGGCCGTTTCTCAATATACGTACTTGTGCGTACTTGCGTTCTCGTGTACTCGTGATACGTCATCAGTCGGAGACCAAGTACTGTTCCAATTCTTTTTTCTTTTTTTTTAAATGAACTTTATTTAGAACAATAACAATGACAATCTCAAAGAGACAAGTGACATATTGAATCATTCAGAACAGAATCGCACCTCCTTTTTCTTTTCTCCCAATCAGAGGAATACACATCATTGCCACCGTGCAGTTGGTACACCACAATGAAATTGACAATGACTGAAAGTAAACATACATACATATGCAAACACACACATTTATACACACACGTCTACATACTAATAATAATAATATAAAAAAAAATTAATAACCAATACAAAAATAAAATAAATAAATAACAATAAAAAAAGGAAAAAAAAGAAAAACAAGGAACAAAAATAAAGGAGACAAGGGGGATCATAAAATCTCTAAAAGTGAGGTTCCATAAACAAGACACAAAACTTAAATAAGGGGCTAAGAAAAATCAAACTCTTCTAAAAATCTATGCAATTTGATTGCTTGGGGCTTATTTATTAGCTTAAGAGATTTACAGAACAGGGAGATTTCGTTTTTAAGAGCAGACCATGAAGGGGGGGATTTAGCATATCGGCATTTATGAATGTAATACTTTGTTATAATAATGAGATTGTTAACTAAAAACTCACTATTTTTGTCCTTAAGGATTACTCCACTTTGAATATCTTGAAAAGACCAAAAATCAATATTTCCATACTGGGACAATATTAGGACATGGAGGGATTTCCATAAGTTCTGGATTGTCACACACCCATAAAACATGTGCTCTGTTGTTTCCGAAGTTGTTTTACAAATATAACAGTTGTCTAACACAAATTTAAATCTGTCTCTCATAAATTCATTGGAGGGGTAAATATTTTTTGTAGTTCTAAAATGGACTTCTTTAAATTTGGGGGGAATTGGAAATTTTAAATATTTGGTTCTGATCAACGAGATCTCAGATTTGTTATAATCTTTAAGGATGAGTGAATGTTTTGTCCTACCTGGATATAAGATGTTAACCAAATACCTCCTCAAAAACTGATTACTGCATTTTTCATTAACCAAGTCAAGACCATCTAATTCAATTTTATGTAAATTTGGAGTCGGTATATTTGAAAAATTATTCTTTATCGTATTGACAAGGACTATTGGGATATTCTGTGAAACCTTTTTGTTGAGCTCGAACGAGCAACTCATGTCATATTTCTCATTAAACCTGTTTAATTCAAGTATATCTCCATTTTCATCCATTATATGTGTCACAGACCAAATTTGTTTTGTCATCCATTCTTCCACAAACATAGATTTCCCCCGATTCAATATCACCCTATTATTCCACAATGGAACGTTGTGGGGACTAAAGTTATGTTTAAACATTAATTTCCAATTTAACAAAACTTGTTGATGAAATTTGGAGAGTTTTATGGGCAGTTTAGAAATTTCAAAATCACATACTAAAAGGAATTGGATCCCCCCAACTTTGTTGAAAATCAGAGATGGTATCAAGAACCAGATGTCATTATCATTTTTTAAGAAGGATCGGAGCCAATTAATCTTTAAGATGCCATTCATTATTTCAAAATCGATTGCTTTCAAACCCCCCTCTTCATAGTCTTTTATCAAGTCCCTGTTACTGATATAATGATGTTTATTTTTCCATATGAAATTAAAATTCAGTTTATTGATGTCTTTTATAATTCTTGGTGGGATGGCTAGGGAATAAGCTGGATAGATTAATCTGGACAAAGATTCAACCTTGGTCAACATTATCCTGCCGAACAAAGTTAAATCTCTCTGTAGCCAATGGTTTAGAGTTTTTTTGCATTTGTCAATTGTATTCTCAATATTCTTTTCTTCGCCATCAGCCATGGATTTAGTTAGCCAAATTCCAAGATATTTGACTTCATTTTTGACAGGTATATTGTACAAAGAAGAGTGAGAACAATTGTGGATACTCATGAGTTCACATTTGTCCAGGTTCAGGTGTAGTCCAGAAGCATCAGAAAAGATCTTTATTGTATCTAAGGCCAATGGAATTTGTTCTTTATTTTTTAGAAAGATTGTTGTATCATCGGCAAGTTGACTTATTATTAATTTGTGGTTATTTATGTCTAATCCTTTGATGTTTGAATTTATGACAGTGATAGCAAGTAGTTCAGTGGCTACAATGAATAAAAGAGGTGAGATGCTACAGCCCTGCCTGATACCTCTCTCCACCCTGAACCTGGGACATGTGCCTTCTGAAAGAGAAACACAACTATTAATATAACATGTATGTATATGTATGTATGTATAACATAGTGATCATATCCAGAAATGCATCTCCAAACCCAAAATGTTTAAATGTCTTAATAATAAAAGTGTGTTTGATAGAATCAAATGCTTTATGGAAGTCCAAGAACAACATAAAACCATCATCCTTAATTAGGTAATTGTAATCGATAAGGTCCAAAACCAAGCGGATATTATTTTGGATCAACCGTCCTTTGAGAAATCCTGATTGTGTTGGGCTAATTATTTCAGAAATGCCTGTTTTTAGTCTTGTTGCTAAAACTTTTGTAAAAATTTTGTAGTCTGTATTTAAGAGTGTTGTAGGTCTTAGATTACTTAGTTTTTTCTTATCTTTCCCCGGTTTTGGAATTAATTTTATAACTCCTTGTTTCATTGTTGCCATAAGCTCCTTTTGATTTATACATTAATTTAACGCACTGAATAATAGTAATTTTAGATCTTCCCAAAAGTGTTTATAGAAATTAGTCGTTATTCCATCTGGTCCCGGCGAGCGATCAGATGCCATGCTCTTAATAGCAAAATCAAATTCTTCTATTGTTAGGTCTTCATCACAAATTTCTCTAAAATTATCATCAATTACTGGAATGCAATTACTGATTTTGTCAAAGAAGGAGGTGATGTTTTATTCTGAGTATGAAGACTTATAAAGGTTACTGTAAAACGTAAATACTTCACTTGAAATGTGTTTAGGGTCAGTACATTCCTCTCCGTTGATTATTAGGTTACATATTGAATTATATTCTTGTCTACGTTTTTCTAGATTGCAAAAATAGGCAGTGTTCTTTTCACCCTCTTCTATCCACTTGGCTTTGGATCGCAAATAAGCGCCCTTGGCTCTATAAAGGTACATTTCGTCCAATTTAGATTGTAAGCTGTTAATTTTTCCTTTTTCTTCCTCAGTCCAATTCAATTTGCCATAAAGATTCATAAGTTCTTTAACTACATTTGATTCCTCTTCTTTCCTTTGTCTGTTTAACTTTTTACCGAATGCGATTGAGGTTTTTCTGATTCTAAATTTAAGATATTCCCGTTTGAGTATCGGTGTATTGATGGCTTCATCATTCTGGATATCTAAGATTAATTTTTTAATAGAATTACAATACTCCTAATTTCTCAGCATCTGAGAGTTAAATTTCCAATAATCCTTAAATGTGTTGTTTTGGTCTTTGCTTTGTAGTCTTAGAATAATGGCGCAATGGTCACTTAAGGGACCATTAGAGATGACTGTTTCCTTAACATATTGTAAAATTGAGTTGGATACCAACCAATAATCAATACGTGACCTGCTTTGACCATTGGGTTTGTGCCAGGTGAATTGTTTTACATCTTTGTTTAACAATCTCCATACATCTATTAATTTAGTATCATTAGCAAAATTTTCAAATATTGGGTTTCTATGTTCACTTGAAAATTTTGAAGGCCATCTATCCAACCATTCATCGGGAGTCACATTGAAATCACCTCCAACAATTATATAATCAGTGGGGAATTTGGTATTAAGTTCCTTTATAACTGTAGAAATTTGATGCAGCAGGTTCTTATTCTCTTGATCATTGTTGTATCCATAAACATTAACCAATGTAATCAGAGTATTATCAGTATTTAGCACACAGGCAACCCAATGTCCATCTTTGTCTGCCAAGTTGCACAAAAACCTACCAGGATATCTGTTGAAACAAATAGCAACCCCAGCCGACCTGTTTGTACCATGACTAAAAAAATTTTATCTCCCCATTGTTGTAACCAAAATTTCACATCAGATTCCTCAGAATGAGTTTCCTGGAGAAAAATACAGTTTGCCTGTTGCCCCTTGCAGAACAGAAAAACAGCTTTGCGCTTAATTGATTCTTTAAGTCCCCTTGTGTTAAAGGAAAAAAAAGAAATGTTAGTTTTCAATTGGAACATGGAACACATGAACAGCTTTAAAGAGGAAGTTTAGGAGGTGGAGTAGGAAAGTCTTGAGGTAAAAGTCCCATCATCCGAAATGTTCCACTGTATATTCCTTTCGTAGTCAGATGTCAGCCCGTACCTGGAGTCTCTTCCCTGATGCGTTTGCCTTCTATGAAACCAAAAGGGCCTCTGAAGCCCGCAGCCTTGCCTTCCTTCTGAGCCTGGTCGATTTTTGGCCACAATGCTTGTCTGGATCTCCAGTCCTCCGGGGTCAGGTCTTCAGCAAAGAGGATGCCTTCTTCTTTGCACACGGGAGAAGCCTTTGTTCGCCTCCAGATGTCATCTCTCACGGCACGTCTCACAAACAGAATAATGATTTGTCGATGCTTATTCTCCGCTGCTCTTCCCACTCTGTGGACAACATCAACCGCTTCTTCCATCTTCATCTTTAGGTCCGGAGCAATCCTTCCTAGAAGTTCCACCACTTCTCCTCTGATATTTTCATTTATTTTCTCCTTTTTCCCTTTGATACGGAGACACCATCTTCTTTTGTATCTTTCCTGGCTCAATACGCGATCTTAAGTGTCATCATTATCTTTTTTGAGTGATTCAATCTCTTTTTCCAGGTGTTTTATTTTCTTTTTGCATTCTTGCAGCTCCTCTGAATTAAACTGCACCGATTTAGCAATGGAAGCCAGCATGGCGCTATGTTGTTGAATTTGTTTGCTAACATCATCCATGCGGTCATCAACACGTTTTCCAAGACTCTCAATAGCTTTCAGTATAGTGTCAGTGGATGTGTTGGAGTCGTTATCATTAGCCGTACCTTTTGCTTTTTTCTCCATATGTGGTTTCTCGGGAGTATTATCAGGGGTTGTTAACAGTCTGTCCCTCTTGTTGCTGCTGGAATTAGCCGTTTCCATCGGGGCTGTGTAGTCATGCTCGCTGTTTCTCTGAGTTGTGAAAGGGAGGTTTTTCACTGCCGGAGGTTTCGTGTTGTTGCTTTTCTTCATGTTCGGGCTGAAACGTCGTCAATATAACTCAAAGGAGTGGATTAAATAACTTCAAGATGAAAACATCGGGACTTTAGTGAGGAGTTCAGACGGATGCGACTGCTCAGTCCGCCATCTTCTTCCCCCCTCAGTACTGTTCCAATTCGAAGTACGCATCAAACCGAGGACGCGAAAAGGTCCCGGATGTGTTCTCGCTCCGCCCGTTTTATCAAGCATGCATCGGTGGTGACTTGTGTGGACTTGGTACAGCTAAATATCCCAGAATGCATTTCGTCCGAAACTCAGACAAAGGCCGTTTCTCAATTCTCAAGTACGTGAGTACGTACTTGCGTTCTCGGCGAGTCCGTACTCCCGTGCGTTCTTGGCCAGTACGTACTCGCAGAGAATGCGAGTACGTACTCACGTACTTGAGAATTGAGAAACGGCATCTGACTCGCTGCATCTTGTAGCTGTGACGTCTTAAATTGGTCATGTGATTTTGACGCGCCGGCACGTCCGGCGACCTCAGAAGGTTAACTTAGATGAGGTCATATACCTGGTAATTTCCTGAAATACTGTAATTCATCAACCATAAATTGCAGAATGAAATAAGTATTAATACAATCTCTAATCACAAACAATAAGTTCATATTTTATTCTATTATATATAAATGTACAGAAATTTATTTATATAAAGCAGATGATGATGGATAGAGCTAATTAGGCAGGAGAAAAGCAGTGTACCTTCTAAAAATTTGGGCTTTATTTTACCTGGATAAAATGCAAAAACTATTTTACAAGAAGACAAATCCTAATTCTGGGAGCTTAAAAGATGTGGAATAACTATAATTAAACTCAAGTTGTAACACCTGAGACAGATAAGAAGACTGTAATGTTCCTGAATGCTGTTCTGGTGTGAAACTTATTTTGAAGGGCATCGTCTCTACTGACAGTAAGTAACATTTCTTTTTGGTTAACTTGACTGATGTGTAACTAGCATTGCCTTGAATGGAGTTTGAATAAAAGGACACAGCTGAAGCATGTTATTATTATGTAAAGCTGAAGACACAACGGTGACCTCACAATGAAACAACTCAGATGCAGTTGCTTACATCAGTGAGTTGAACCAAAAGATTGCATAAAAATGTGAGGAACTAAAGTGTTTTTGAACTCAATCCCTTCATATCAGCGTCTCAAACCATGTAACCATGAAGGTAGCTGGCCAAAGGTAACTGCTAGAGTTCTTACCTTTGGCCTCCAAAGGTAAGAACTCTAGCAGTTACCTTTGGCCTCCTAAGATAAGTGCTAGCCTACTTACCTTTGGCATTCCAACTTCTTGTTAATTAATACATGACACTGATTTATCTGCATTCATCTGGAAGGGGTTGACTCAGAATAACCTTTCTTCTCACTTACCTTTTACACAGAACAAAAAGTAAACACCTAGATGGGGCAGGGCTGAATTGGCCTTTAATGGCAGGTGACTCAGCTCAGTGTAGTCTAATTCATTGTACAATGCTGTTCAGTTGTGCTGGATCCGTCCTGCCATGTATCAGTGGTTTAGGATGCCGATGCTTGTGTAAATGTGTGGGGATATTTTATTGGCATACACCTGCAAACAGATGGGCTACAGCAGCAGAAGGACACATGGTTTTATGTGTCTGGATTTCTGCTGCAATGTTCAGAAATTAAGTGTCAGAATTTTGCACAATTTGGTGGTGTAATGGTGTGGGGGGTATTTTATTGGTACACTTTCATCCTACGTCCATCCTTTTATGACCACAATGTATCCAACTTCTCATGGCTGCTTTCAGCAGGATGACAGCACCACATTACAAAACTCAGATAATCTCAAACCAGTTTTTGAACGTGACTGCATGTGTTTTAACCAAAGATTATTGATGTGGAGCCAACAAATCTGCAGCTACTGCATGATGCTTTCCTGTCAATATGGACCAGAATCTGTAAGAAGTGTTGCCGGCACCTTGTTGAATCTATGTCTGAGGGCAAAAATGGGTTACATTTGGTAACAGTGAGGTGTACCTAATAAAGTGTCTGGAGTGTATGTGCATTGTGGGTGTCAGTAGCGGCAGTTGCACTGAATCTATAGTTAACTTTCATAATTAAGATAAACTTTGAACGTGTTGGTTCATCAGTTAAAAAAAGATAACAGTGGAGTCAAGTTTCTTTCAAAGAGCTCTGGCATTCACCTTTGGCCCTCCATTTCTATGAATTCTTGTTACTTATTGTCTGACACGTAACTTTGCCCGACACTGATTTGTCTGCTTTAATCTGAAAGTGGTTTGTATCGTCACATAACGTTGACACAGAGCGAAAAGTCAACATTAGCAAAGGCAGAGCTGAGCTAACCTTTTCTGACAGGTTAACCAGCTACTCCTCTTTTTGCAGTCCAATTGATTCTGCCATGTTTATTTCAGTTGTGCTGCTATGGCTTTGCATTTTCTTTATCATCCTTCAACTGAAGTCCCGAAGACCCAAGAACTTTCCACCAGGACCCCCAATTCTGCCCCTACTGGGGAACATTCTGCAGCTGAGACTGGAGAACCCTTTAAAGGACTTTGAGAGAGTAAGAAAACACTTGCAATGAAAACTATTTTTCTTTAAATAGGCTATTTTATGGCACAGATGTAACTACTGTTATTAGTATTTAAATGGGTCTAACTGTTTAGTCACAAAGACATATGAGCATCAGTATGCTTCTCCTAACATTGACAGATTCAATCATTGCTAGAAGTTAAAAACTATAAATGTGAAAACCATGGCTGTAAAAATTAATATACTTTTTAAAGCAATGAAAATTTTGCAATATAATGGCATAGGTAACTCAGAACCAATCCTGCATTCCTTTATGTGATTGCATAACATAATATCTGCAGAGTGCACTGGCTACACACTTTGCTGTATCCATCCTATATTCCAAGTCATACATTTTGTTGTTTGGATTGTTTTGAAAATCAAACCAGATTTAGAGATGTGTAACTAAATCTGTTAATCGGTAAAAAGGTTTGTGAATCTGTCCAGGGATCTGCAGACAGGTATTCAGAATGTGTGTAAATCAGATTTGTAAATGTGTAAATAATCATTTAAGTGTGCATAGAGATTAATATCAGAAAAATATTGCTGGAAGCACTGAAAATACAGGTAAGCCATCAGTTATAAATCACCCATCTTTTCAATTTAATAACTTTTGCCATAGCAGATCTGCAAATGTATGTAGCTTTAAGGTTACACTGTGAGTTTCAAGCATGTTACAGTCGCTTCTACTGTAGTTGGATATCAGTTCCTCCACTGAGCATTTGTTTTTTTTAGATGGCTGCTTTATTATTTTATCATTTCTGACAGATGATGTAAGAGTGAACCATAAATTGAACAAGTTATGGGTAACATTTTAATTTTTTTACAAAAAGTTCCAAGTGCTAGCTACTTATGACACCTACTGAAAAAACTTTCAACATCTACTTACAGTGAACATATAGCACATCTGTTGTGGTCTGTCCATCTGAGGTTGCCTTACATTGACACAACCACCACCAATAGCCGACTAATACGACGCTTAAGGACTGTATTACAGTCTTACAAGTATGACGTGAGACAAATCTCCATGCACATTTGCAGATAGCAACAATTGTCTGTATTTTCAGTGCTTCCAGTAACATTCAGAAAACGCTACATCCAGATGAACAGAATCAATTTTGGGGGGTTTCCTTAACTGGATGATTGAACACACATCAAGATTCCTTTGAAGAAAATATCCATCTGAATTTGTCATAAATTAATTGCAAACACTTGTTATTTTCTCTGCCAGCTGAGGAAATCTTATGGCGATGTCTACAGTATTTACATTGGTCTCAAACCAGCTGTAATCATCAATGGGATGAAGGCAATCAAAGAAGCTATAGTGACAAAGGCTACTGATTTTGCTGGACGACCCCAAGACTTGTTTGTCAGTGATATCACCAAGAGGAAAGGTACAATAAACATTACATATAATATAAGACATATGTCATGTTATATGTCCCCAAATCCCAACAACAGTTCACTCAATGCGATGTTAGGTAGGACTACAAAAAAGATGTGCATTTGTATTCACACATTCAAGTTAAAATTCCAACCTTCAAAAGAGAAAAAAAGATCACAAAATGTTGCCAGTTTACTTAAGAGGAGCCGAGGCAAAGTTCAGCTCTGTCCACTAGACTAACCAAATGAATGATCCATCAACGCTCAACCTTTCACGAACCAAGAGGAGCGTCAGTTTTCATCAGCATTTGTCCGGGAGGGAGACAAGCCGAGGACGAGCCCCTCAACCCCGGACCTGGGCCTGCTGAAGGTTGCCAGGGATTGGCAGATGCAAAAACTTGCGTATGTCATTGAGCTGATGGTACCATGGGAGGAAACAATTGAGGAAGCATTTGAGTGTAAGAAGCTGCGGTATGCCAACTTGGCAGCTGAGGCAGAGGACAGAGGCTGGAAGATTAAGGTGCGCCCAGTGGAAGTGGGGTGCAGGGGCTTTGCTGCCGGTACAACAGCAAAACTGCTTAGAGAGATTGGGATCAGAGGACAGGTGCACTGGCAGGCTATAAGAGAATTAGCTAGCACTGCTGAGAGGACCAGTCACTGGCTATGGCTAAAAAGGGCTGACATCACTTGGGCATCTAAGGCAGTCAGCTAACCATGAGAGAAAAGAAAATTTTCCACTCTTCTCCCCTCTGCTCTTCTTCCCTTTTCTGGGAGGCAGCGGGGAGGTAGAGCTTACAGCCCGATCCGGCAGGGAGGTGTGGGAAGCAAGATCGGGCGCCCCCCTTCCGGCTCTCCTCTCTGCTCTCTCCTATCTTGTCCCTTTTGTCTTACTTCTCTCTATCACCTTTTGTATTCCTTTGAAGAAGTTATGCTCCATAAATGCTATAGAGGTAAGTATTATTCTTAGTTGCAGTGAATAGATAGGAGAAAATAAACTGTAGAAAATTAAACAGCGGAAAGAAGAAGAGAAATAACAATTTAACACAAACCAGTGACACACTCCAGGGCCTGACCATCCCTGGCAGGGCCTCCTTGGATGAGGGTGTCTTGTGATAATGGCCGAAACACCCGATGAATCCAAGGTCCACTACTGACGATGTGTCCCAAATTTTAGTATGACAATCTAGATCAGATCTCTAATCCCTAAACCTAACCAAGGAAAAATGGCAGATTAGCTTCGGTAAGACCAAAAGTTGAGGCAACGATGTGTGCTGCTGGCAACGTTTCTGGCCTGCTTTCCTCATAACAGCCATCCCTCAAGATTTTCTCCATTTAAAGCAATGCATTATCAGGGACTGTAACATCTAGTCCTTTTACTGAATTCTTAAGTTGTCTCCTCTTTGTGCTGCTAAAATTGCTGTAGGGGTCATTATGGCAGATTATGGCTCTAGTTGGAAGGAACATCGTCGCTTTGCTTTGACCACTTTGAGGAACTTTGGTCTGGGGCAGAATTCAATGGAGGACAGGATTCATGAAGAGATAAAACACATCATTAGTACCCTGGAAGAGAGCGTTGGTAGGTCCATCTGTACATCCATAGCTAAATTGCGTATTGTGCTGTTTTCTCTCATGTTGTTTTGTATTATTTTACAATTCTGTGCTGTTACATTATATCTTGCACAGGTAAAACCATGAGTCCTCGAGTTATGTTCCACAATGCGGCCTCCAATATCATCTGTCAAGTTCTTTTTGCCACACGCTATGAGTATGATCATGCGTTAATACAATTTATTGTTCGATGCTTTACTGAGAATACCAGGATAACCAATGGACCATGGGCTATGGTGAGTAAACGCATGTTTCTCAGTCTATAACAATGATAGCTGCTTTATGTGTCACAGCCTCTGTGGAGTCTGTAGAGTTTCTAGAGGAACTAAAATCCAGAATCAAGATGCAGAGAACACCAACAAAAGACAAGCTTTAATTTCTTAAAGGTGTCCCAGAAACACAAAATCAGAATTTCAATTTTCAATTCAGTTTGGGGACAGCCCATTCCTGTTCCAACATGACTGTGTACCAGTGTATATAAGCAAGGTCCATATTACATGAATGAGTGAGTTTGCTGCAGAAGACGTTGACTGGCCTAAGCAGAGTCCTGACCTCAAACTGACACAACCCTTTTGGATGAATTAGAGTGGAGACTGTAAGCCAGGCCTTCTCGTCATCAGTCAAGAATGGCCAAAAATTGCCATGAACACACTCCTAAACCTTGTGGAAAGCTTTCCAAAAAGAGTTGAAGCTGTCATAGCTGAAGCGGGTGATTCAACATGATCTTAAACCATTTGTGTTAAAAATGGGATTTAAATCAAGTTCATATGCTTGCACAGCCAGATGAGCGAATACTTTTGGCAATATAGCATATATCAGACAGACCTAAGCAAGACAAACAATTAAAGTAATTATCAGATTAAAACTGAAAATAAACTCTTACTGAAACAAAGAGACACTAAAACATGAATGAACTCATTCAGGGGAAAGATGGGGCAGAGGGAGGAACAGATAAGGATCTGTAACCCAGTGAGTTTACACGACTCAGTAATGCACTACGATATGTTATTGTTAATTTTGATTCATCATTACTCTGTTAATCACAGAGTTGAGCTAAAGTAAATCAATAATAAAGGATAAACAATATAAATATAAAAATAAAAATAAAATCCCAAAGACTATATTTAACACCCCCTACTGGTTAGGAGGTAACAAGCCCCGCCTTCCCCTGCTCTGTACCGTCACTTGTGCTCAGACACAGAGAGACGGAGGTGCACGAGACCATCGCTGATTTTCACCGCCAAGCTTGTTGCTGGAAAATAACTATTAACTCGATAAATTGAGCAAATATCCATACCGGAGATCTGCATGGACCTTGGAGAAACGGACCTGATCTGTTGTGAACATTTTGGACTTTGAAACCACCGCGGTGAGTCGGAAGCTGTTAAGCTAACCTTGAAGCTAAAAAGCTAACAAGAAGTTAACGGGAATATAATGGCCCAATTTCAATGTTGTAGATCTGCACGGGTGCGGATGAAGCAGACAAGATCCTCTCTGAGAGTTGAACATTAGAAGCGTGCTGGTGAGTTAAACTGGGACTGGGCGAATCAGGCTAATTGAAAAGCTAACTAGCCTAATGCTCATAGCTGTAGCTGACCACGTTTTCACTGTGGGAGAACACACGGGGTTTCTCACGGAGTTCAGCCACTCTGAGCACTCTGCTTGTGTGCTGATGATATTCTAGTATTACTTGTTGAATAATAAATGCACTAAAATAAGATGATGGGATAAGTTAATTTTGATCTTAGAGGTCATGAATCTATTTTATTTTTTGTTACATTTGATGCTCGAGCGGCACTGTATAGATGTCCCTGCATATTCTTATTGTGCCAGTGCCTTACCACATACTGTAAAACTACAGCCTGTGGGCTTTTGTATATTTTTTGGTAATTTTATTATGTACATTGAGTGTAATTAACATATTGCTTCATTGCTATGCAGTGCAAAGCAATGCTCCTGTAATCCAGTTAAAGGTGCAGTACTGCAAAAAATAATCTACCATAGTTCATGGTTTATTTATGATTTCTGATAGAAATGTGCACCTTGATGATAGAATAAGCTGATTGTGATTTAAAGATTGCATTCATGATTAAGATGCACTGTAGACTATAGTTAGAAATTTGAATTAATGTTTTGTGCTTGTTTTGTTATAGCACTTCCATTATTTACATATGGCCATATATATTATTAGAGTGTGAACTGAATTAGTAATAGCCCTGTTGTTTATAGGCTAGGTTTTTTTTGTGGGATCGTGAGACCTGGATTTCTTCCTGACGAGGAAGATGGCGAGCCTTTCCCTTTGAACCGAACCACAGCCATTCCGAGTTGGCCCAGAAGGGCAGGTTGCTCTTCTCTCACGAACAATTGCAACAGTGCGGTAGGACGAAATCGCACCAATCACAGACTTTTGACCTTTTGGATTTGACTCGACTGAACACTGACTATTAAGCCGGCAAGACTGACATATCTGAGCTCAGATAAGATTCTGATTGTTATTATTATTGCTGTCACTGTATATTATCTCGTGTTTTCATTCCTGTTTATGAAGTGCTGTTAACTTGTTGCTAAATAGTTTAATACAATTCAAAGCAACTTTACCTGTGGCTCCAGTCATTCTTCTCCACGCAACTCACCTTATCCCTCCTACGAATCTAGCTATTGGCCCATTCTCTCCATCTTACTTTAATATCCCCTACCCTATCCTGTACTTGGCTACAGATCCACTGAGAGAAATAAATGCAGATTAACTCAAAGTAGGAATTGAAGCTAAGAAGAAAACAAGGATTCAAAACGAATGTTAAAACAGTAAAAATCAGTATAACAAATAATCAAACTACAAAATAAAAAAAATAAAACAAAACACTGGAATCAGACAGTTCATCCAAAGCACTCTAAAGTTATTCAGAAACTCTGAGGTGAAAAAACTGCGACCATGACAGTAAGAGAAGGAAGCATTGGCATACTGACATAAGGAGACATAGAACAGAGAAGTCCTTCACGTCGTCCTTTTTAGGTGGTTGGAAATGCTGAGGATCTTTTATCAGGTACAACTAAAGCACAAAGGAAAACTGAAGACTTTTCTTTATTTACAGCTGTACGACTCTCTTCCTTTAATTCGTTACCTGCCGCTGCCTTTCAGGAAGGTCTTCAAGAATGCTGAGGTAATACTACGAAAACACTAACTACAAGGACATACTCTGTGTACTTTATTTGTTAAAAGTAAATTGTAAGAAATGAAGAATCCCTTGTATTTTTTAGTCTTTAGAAAATCTTGTAGCTGGTTTTGTGAGGGAGCACAAGAAGACCAGAGTCCCGGGAGAGGCACGCGACTTTATTGACTGCTATTTGGATGAACTGGAAAAGGTGTGTGTAAAAGGAGCAGTTTGCAATGTCATATATTCGAATTTATATAAATACAGGATGCATTTTAATGATTAAAAAATATTTGAATTCATTCTAACTGGTGTTGATCAAGTTACTTGAAAAAAGTAATTAGTTACTAATTACTGATTACGTATCACAAAAAGTAATCTAATTACTTTTTTGCAATAGTAATTCCTTACTTTACTTGTTACTTGTAAAAAGTAATCAGATTAACGCGTTACTGCCCATCTCTGATTCTAACACAACGCCTTAAAAAGAGATGGATTCATAGTTTTAAAGCAGAAAGGTGAACATACGTGTGGTTGTGACCGTTCCGTCTCCCGTACCGTGTCTATCACTTTCTTTTCCATGTGTAACTTTTTCTTAGAGAGGCAACGATGGGTCTTCATTTTCAGAAACACAGCTCCTTAGGTACACCTTGGATCTTTACTTTGCTGGGACTGACACTACATCCAACACCCTACTTACTGGTTTTCTTTATCTTGTGAACTACCCACATGTACAAGGTAAACCTGCATATATGACTTAGCCTTTTGTTATCAGCTTCAGTTCTGTTGTACCAGAAAGTCATGCACTGCTATGCTGTATACTAAGACCCTTAATCTATATGGCTGACTGCCTATAGTTGATTGGAGTACCACACTGTTATTCAGTGTGCTCTGTGTAACAACCCATTCTTTCACAAATTTGTTACATCTGTGGCAAAGAAACTGAAAACACCTGAATTCAAAGATTAAGCATTGTGGTCAAATACTTTTGTCCATACAGTGTATATCAAATGCTGAACGCCTACAAGGTTACTTTTCTAAAATCATAGTTATGGTATCATATATCACTGTTTATGGTGTACTGCAAAGTGTTTGTGTTGTCCTGTTCTAACAGAACAATGCCAGGAGGAGATAGACCGAGTGCTGGAAGGGAAAGATCAGGCCAGTTTTGAGGACAGACACAAGATGCCCTACACGCAGGTATATTTTTTTACTTACATTTAAGGTGTTTGGTTCTGAGTGCCATGTTTGTTAGATGGTGACACAAAGCCATGTAAAGTTTAGAAATAATTTATAAATGAGTAAATAAATGAAACTGTAACTCTATTTGCAGCTGTGTCGATTCTTCTTAGAGGCTCTCAAACCAAAGCACAGACTGTCAAATAACAGCTGCTCTGTGGAACTGCAGATCCACTGGATTAATTGGCAACATATTGCTTGAAGTATATATGTGTTGTTTTTGTGGCTGAATTTGAGAGCATGCATGTATTCTGCTCTAAGTCAAAGAAATGTCTTCTCTTCATCCAGGCTGTGATTCATGAGATACAGAGAGTTTCCAACACTGTTCCTCTCAGTGTCTTCCACTGCACGACTAAAGACACAGAGCTAATGGGATATTCCATTCCCAAGGTAAAGCCAACTGGTTAAATAGGTTTTGGCAACAGAAAAAGTGATGAGCATCCTTAATGGTTTTGGGGTTGATTTCATCCTCAGGGAACAATGATCATCGAGAATCTGACCTCAGTGCTCAACGAGGAGGGACAGTGGAAATTCCCTCATGAATTCAACCCTGAAAACTTCCTTGATGACAAAGGAGAGTTTGTTAAACCAGAGGCCTTCATGCCTTTCTCTGCAGGTACATGCAACACATACAGACATAGTTGATTAAATTATCTGTCGTGGATGATACTGAGGTATTTTTTTCAATGGCTCAGGTCCTCGGGTGTGTCTCGGAGAGGGTCTGGCTCGTATGGAGCTCTTCCTCATCATGGTGACTCTGCTGAGGAAGTTCAAGTTCATCTGGCCCGAGGACGCAGGAGAACCAGACTTCACTCCAGTCTATGGGGTCACTCTGACTCCCAAACCTTACCGCATGAAGGTCCAACTCAGGACACCACAGTAAGGCGGTGTGCAGATGGACATTAATGAGCAGTTAGTCCTGGTTGGACGTTATCTGGGATACTTTTATCCATTTCTCATTTCCTCTTCCACTGCATTAGTGAAGTATGAAATAAACGTATGAAACTCACATTTGTTTCTTGTATGTCACACTTTCTGCAGTTTGAATCAGCTTCTTTTGTTTTCAGACTGTTCTTTATTATGTTGCTGGTCCAACAACATTAAACATCAAACAAACATTTCACCTCAATCATTTTCTTTTCTTAGTTACATTTGATTTGGCTTTTCACTAAGTTGTTTTTAAGCTTGGTCTCTTTGCTACAATATAACTGAGCTTTTGTCATTTATCAGTACCAGACCTTCTTACTGTGCCATAAAAGCTTATGATCATAAAAGGCCTCCACTCATATAACACGGCATCAAGGAATTTCTCTAAGAATCTCTTTAAACTCAATATCAGACACTTACAGGATTATAAAAAGTATTAAAATATGATTATTTCAAACGTGAAACATTGAAGATTTGAACTTGCATCAAATCTACTGAAACCTTTATTTCACTAGCAGGGACCACTCCCTTGGTAACGATGAGCAATGAGGGATGAGGAAGTGTGATTAGTGCTGCGGTTTGGGGAAGGCCTTGAAGGGGACTGGCGATGGCTCTCGGGCCGGGCCGAACCCCCTGTACTAACGAGAAATAAAGGGAGGAAAGGAAGAGGGAAGGACAGGAGAAGAGAGGAAAGAAAAAAGGGGGGGCAGGGTGGGGCATGAAAATGAGAACAGCGGGTATTGGAGAAGGGGGGCTTTTATAGCCTGAGGCCAGAGGGGGCGTGAAGGAGGAGTGGTCCCGCTCCTGAAATTCAGATGATATCTCCACTTCACTAGCAGGGACCACTCCCTTGGTATCGATGAGCAATGAGGGATGAGGAAGTGTGATTAGTGCTGCGGTTTGGGGAAGGCCTTGAAGGGGACTGGCAATGGCTCTCGGGCCGGGTCGAACCCCCAAAGACTGCATCCCCTGCAGGAGCGAAGACTGGGCATAACGGAGGTTTTGGAGAATGTTGTGAATGTATACCAGGTAGGCTTGTGATGACCATCGACCCAGGAGCTTGATTAAGTGGTCAGGGATTCCTTTGCGGGAGGCAGAAGTCGCGACGCCGGTGAGGAAGGGATGGCCAGGGAAGTGATTTGGAGGAATCCCTGAAGACGAGGGCACTTGGCGAAAGTGTGAGAGGAGCCGTGTCCTGATTGGGGCGTGGCCAGATTCGGTGATGAACAGAGGATCTGAAGGTAAGGTGTGCTGAGATTTTCTGAGGTCGAGGTAAAGGGTCTTAAAGGAGAGTTTATTTTCAAGTAGTATGTAGGCGTGGTGCTGCCCGATTGATTGGTTTGCTTTGTTTGAGGATGAAAATGAAGCAGTCTTCGGAGACTGGGTGGATGACACTCATGCACGGGTGAAGAGTCGGATGGAACTTCGAGGATGAGGAGGTGAATTCGGAACAGCGTAAGCCGAAGTAGGCGAGCAGGAACATGGCCTCGAGTGTGCACGCCAGGAAGTAATCTCTATGCTTCAGCTGAAGGGTAGAGATGCACGATGTAGTAGATCTGAAGTTAGGGGTAAGCAGTGTAGGGTCGTGGCAGGTGACTGATGCTGGAGACTGTTGATGAGTAGTGATATCTGGGGTGACGTAATGGTTGGGCATGGTGGACCTGTGAGCAGTTTAGCGAAGAAATTGATGCCACTGAAGTATGTCTTTATGAAGGGAATTTTGATGCTTAGGAACCGGAAGACATGAGATATGAAGCTGGAAACTGTTGTGACGGAAAGGGCAGGTTGAAGTTGTGATGCGATGAACGGAACGTGTTCCGAGTGGTCCAATAGGAGGACAATGTGCTTGCTGTGAGGCTATTTTATAATCGCTTCTTGGGAGATGCTGATGAGGTCTGTGATGCTGGGGTTTAGATCTCGAAAGACATGGCTGAAAATGGAGGACTTGGGGTTGGAGCTGCCTCTGCGTAGGGCTCCAAGGCTCTGAATGTCTTCGGCCGTAATAGCCCCCAAAGCCGGCAGAAGGGGCGGCATCTGTGAAGAGCAGGATGTCGTCGGGGTGGGGCAGCTGATCGTTGTAGAAGAAGGTGATGCTGTTCCAGTTAGCGAGCAGAAGTTGCCAGAGACGCAGTTCGGCCCTGGGAGAGCTATGCAGCATGGCGGAGTAAATGAGTGGCGGTTTGGATGCAGCGGGTGAAAGCAAGTGAGGGATACGTTTAAGCGTCTCAACGGGGAGAGCAGCTGTCGTTTGAAGCAAGAGAGAGCGAGGAGGAAGTTTTAGAGGAGAAGGGTGATGCGATTGAGCTTTTCGATGGGCAGGTGAGCCTGGAAACGTTCAGTGCCGAGGGTTATCCCGAGGAACTCCAGGGATGTTAAAGGTCCCCCGTTTTCTCTTCCGACGAAGGGGCGCCGATGACCTCATAGTAGTTAATCCGTGAGCTGGTGGTGACGTGGGAGGGGGTATGACTGGGAGCCATCAAGGGGGTGAAACATCTATTTTTTAATTTATTTTTTTGTTAATAATGAGGCAACTTCTAGTGCCGGAATGTGGATGGGGGTGGAGGCTGGTGGGGTTGAGGGGGCATGCGGGGCGGGAATGGCCGCCACTGCAAAGGGAGCAGCAGTGAAGATAGTGGCATTGAGGCAAGGAACAGCTGGAGTCGTTGAAGTCATGGCAAATGGCTGCGTGATGGGACTGCCCCGCCTGTCTGAACCGTGAGGCAAAGGCATGCTGGGGTGGAGATTGTGGGTTTAGAGGTTCTGGTACGGGAGCTGGGGTCAAGCAGGAGAGAACAGAAGGACGGCACGAGGGCTGAATGGTTTTGGGCTGAGACTATGCAGGTGGAAGCGGGACGTGACGGGGCGCCACACAACTTGCAGGAGAGAGAAGACGGGTGGCGAAGACGGCAGTAGATTTCCTGATCGGGACTGGCCCGGAAGGTGTCTTGGTTAAATTGCTGAAGGCGAGCAGCTGCCTGAGAAGCAAACTGAATGAGGTACTGACAGAATCTGGTGTTGCCAAATCATAACGCGAGGTCGAGAATAATGGTCAGATAGGAGTTGAAGTCTGGTCTTTGGGAGGGAAAAGTGGTGCGGAGGACGTCTCTGTATAACAAGAAGGCTAGAGCAAACTCGATCGGGGAGAGCTCTTTCGACTGAGAAGGGGCCGCACCACGTATAATAATGGAACCGTCGTGGCCATCGATCACCCTAGGAAGAGCAGGTTGCGTGAGAGGAGGAGGAATGAGCTCAGCTAAATCCACATATTTACAGGCGGTGATTAGTTAGCGAAGGTTAGCAGATACAGGAGAAGGCTTTGGGGCTGGTGGATTGGGAGGAAGAATTGCTGTGGCCGGCGAAAACTGGGTGGAGTTAGCTTGGAGAAATGGAGCCTGGGTGAAAAGGCTAGGCCAGGTGCAGCTCTGAACTGGAGTTAGGAGCAGTCGGACGGCTGGTTTTAGGAATGTTAGCTGAAATGCGGTCGGAAGTAGCGGAGGTGAGAGGACCTGGCAACGCTGTGCAGATGTTAGCTGTGGCGTTCAACAGGGAAGGAATGGCTGAGAACCTAGCATCCCGGTGCTGAGGTTACCTGTGGTGTTTAGCAGAGGAGGAGAAGGCAGCTGAAAACCTGGCATCCCGGTGCCGAGGTTGGTGGGAGAGTTTAGCAATGGAGGAATATGTGGCTGAGGGCTTGGCAACTCGGTGCTGAGATGGTTTGTGGGGAGGATAGGGGCACACAGAACTGGCAACCCTAGGCGAGTGTCACGCTGAGTGGGAGGAGCAGCTGAGGAGGGAGCATGCGGAGTGGTGGCGAGCTGCGGCTGTAGCTGGCTGGGTGAGGCTGAAAGGAGCGAGAAAGCGTTGTTAATGGAAGTGCTAGCTTCATTTGTGCCCGGAAGAGAATTAACTGTGTTCGGTGAATGAGAGCGGGAGCGCTGAGGTGTTAAGAAGAAACTGAATAATGCAGCCTTGTTATCGGATCGGCGAAAGTGAATACCTCTCTCTTTCAGGACTCGTTGGAGATGGGCGACAGTCCAGTCAGAGATATTCGCGGGCAAAAAAGCTTCGGGAGACCTTGCCGGAGCGTGGGAATGGCGACGCGACCTCGGAGTTGAACGCTGAGATCAATCGTGCTTCCGAGAAGCTCCGCGGGGCTGGAGACATGCCTCAGGGTGATCCGGAGTGGAGTTTGTTAAGGTTCAAAAATATAGGGAAGTAAACACAGGCGGAATGCAAGTAACTACACTGGTCCAAAAGGTAAAGACGATGATTTTTAATGAAAAGACACGCGTGGGAGAATGAGCTGACTCTGTAAGCAGACAGCCCCACAATCTCATCCTCCAAACATCAAACTACAGTTTTATATGCATCAGAGTATATTTTGTGACGCCCCCTCGTTGCGTCAGTACATCAGCTTCAAAACCACAAATGTTCTATTTGACAACTTGTGACACAATTAAAAGAACACTGGCTTCCATCTTCTCCCCGGTGGTTTCCCGCAAGCCCGCTCAGCTCTCGCATCGTGCACCTGCTTCTTCATCACACTGTCATAAAACTGCAACCCTAGCAACACATGTTTAAACTTTCACCTACAAGTGAACCCTCTAACTAAGTGTGTGTGTGTGTGTGTGTGTGGTTACGTGTGTGTCTATGTGCTAACCACAATCGCACCCCATTTCACCTCGCCGACTAGCTCCTGGCCTCTCCCCAGACAGAGAGACAGAAGCCGCTCTCGTGTATGTAATAACCGAACCGAAACTATGTGTGTGTACTCTACTGAATAAATGTTTTCATCAAGAACCTCTACTAAAAGCTTAATCAAAAGATATAAAAGTATAAAAGATAATAGCATCATCGAAACTGCTCCTCAGACTAGCTTTCACTCAGACTCTGGTTTTGGTTTCACTTCCTGCAAAGCATGTAACTTCAAAAACATGTAACTTCCTGTCTTATTTTGGCACAGAGTTACTCTTTCACACTGCAGTCTGCATATAAACATTTAAGATTATAAATCCAACTCAACAATTTAAAGTGGTTATACCTGCACCTGTAATAAAGCTTAATTGGGTGCCAATATGTTTAAACATCTAAATGCAATATCACTATTAATAAATGCGTCAATGCAAATGCTTGTTATATGATTATGATGCAATAGCAGTAACAAAATAATGAAACTAGAAATAGTAAAATGAAATAATAAAAATGGCAGAAAAATAACCCCTCAATTCCTCACAAGTTCTGCCGAGAACTTTTACTGGGGGGGGGGATCGTCCTCAAGCAGATCGGAGGTTGAAGTATTGCAGGGAAGGGGAGCGACCGGAGCTGCTGTATTGTTGAATGGAGCGGAGAGAGGAGTTCCGGGGAATGCGAATTTCAAAACTGACGGCTGCGCGGCGAGAATGGCTGCTGGAAGACGCGCCGGACGGGCCGACTGTAATAGGGCACTCCGCGATGGCTCCGCTACGAAGATCAGTTTGCAGATCCCGCACTGCCAGGGGAAAATCGGGCAGAGAAGGAGCGAGGTCTTGGTCCGATGGGTTGAGCGACGGGGAATTCATGGTGATGAGCAGTGATGGGAATAACGGCGTTACAAGTAACGGCGTTACTAACGGTGTTACCATTTTCAGTAACGAGTAATCTAACTAATTACTATTCCTATCGTTACAAAGCCGTTACAGTTACTAACAAGAAAATGCAGTCCGTTACTATTTTTCAACAAACAGACGGTTGAAGCTGTGTTCAGCTTACCGCAGCTTATATCAGCTGCAGGAAGTAGCTGTAAGTAATCTGGATGCTACAGCTTTAAGCAGCTGCGCGCTCCCGCGGACGGTAATCACGATCACTGTCTAGCACAACACCTGGAGCTAAGGAGGCAAAACAATCGCATGAGTGCTGCTGTTTGACTGAGGAAGAATAAAGTAGTCGTGGTAAGCCAATCACATGACCACTTAAAGACAAAGCAACAAGGTGCCAGTTTTTAAATTGTGTTGATAGGCCACGTAAAACCAGAGTCATGATAAACAATATATATGCAGCGTTTTTTCCTCAATAGTTTCGTGACGTTTACTGTCTAAGGACAGTGCTAGCAAGCACTCTCTGCTTATGACCAAAAGAAAACCCCCCCAAAAAACAGGGGACGTTTTAGGAGTGACGGCGAGAGAGAGAGACAGCAGAAAAAGAGAGAGAGCGAGTTTTGAGATGTGAGAGATTTGTGACGTTTAGCGTGTTTGGGGTGTGTAGTTAATGTGTTGTCTTGTGTAGTTCGTGTGTAGTGTTGTGGATAGTTTTGTGTTGTGTGTCAGAACAATGAGGCGTCTCCAGGTAAAAAAACAGCTGCTGTCAAACCTGCAGGTATCAGGCTGTGATGTTCTCCTTTATAATGGACAGAAATTATTTTTTTGGAGTGGCATAAATAATTTGTGTGTCATGTTATTGAATGCAGACAGCTGATTGTTCTGTAAATAGTTTGAAATGGTTATTTAAAAAAGGGTAAAAGGTAAATCGATGCAAATAACTTTGTTGTTTGCAAAACTTGTGTATATGATTTTAAAACTGACAATTTATATTTCATTTAAAATTATGAAATATGATTCAATAAACATGTTTGTGGTTGTTATGGTAAAAAATATCACTTTTTCTACTCTGATTTTGTCACGGCCAGGTGGATCAGCTGCACGCTGATCAGCACTCTCTCTCTTCCTCTCTCTCCTCTTCTCTCTCGCCGGGGCGGAACTCACTGTGGGTTCACGCCCTCGGCCCACGCCCTCGGGAGATGAGACACCTGGGTCTCGTTAAGGTGATCAGCACTTAAGCCAGGAGGTGACTGCTGTTCGTCGCTGGATCGTTGTCTACCACGCGTTAGTGAAGCCAAGCTACAGCAAGTTAGTTAAGAGTGTTTTCCTGTGTGCGTCGTACTAAACCCTGTCTCCCTGTCTACAGAGCTCCCTGGATTTTCCCCCCGTGTGATTCCCGTGTGGCAGTGTCGGAGTGTGAGCCTGTGATCGTGTGAGTGGATATTCTGAAGAACGCGTGCTTTCCCCTGGACTTCCCTGGAGACCCCTTCTCCCCTCACTCAGCTGTATATAGCACCCCCCCGCACATTCTTGTATATACACCTGGTGCATTGTAAATAAACCCTTATTGTGAGCATCAGAACCGGAGTCCTGCGCTTGAGTCCTCCTCCAAACCGTAACAGATTTTATGTTTTTTGTCTGATTTTAGATCAATTGTGTTAACACAGTATGTCAACATGAAAACATAACTGTAAATTCAGACACGTGAGGTTGTGCTGAAAACAATGATACCCAACAAGGCAAAGTAAATAGTTTTTAAAGGTAAAATGTGGAGGGAAAATCAAAAGTTAAAAATGGCCAATTATACCCTGGACCCCAGAGGGTTAAACGTTTTTTTTTAAGTAACGCAATCAATCAATCAATCAATCTTTGTGCTACATTTTTTGTATGAAAAGTGCTTTATAAATAAAGTGCTTTACATGGTTAAAAGCAGCCCACCCCACCCTCCAACTCACTCCCCACACTCACATTAACGATCATGAATACGCACATCCCCCCCCCCCACACACACACGCACGCACGCACGCGCACACTTAAAGAGTAAAATTGGGCTGGGTACGCATGAGCCAAGTAAGGAACACTATCACAGGGAGCCGGTCACAGACCGCAGCCTCCAGGCTGGGCACACAGCAGGAGGGAGGCAAACAAGCCCCCCAGCCAGGCTGAGAGGACCCACAGAGCCCCAGCAGCCACGGTCGATCACAGCCCCGGTGCAGAGAGCCCCCTCCGAGGAACACTGTAGATATGACCCAATAAGCATATATACTGGGTAAAAAGATAAAATAAATAAGAACGGGATACAATATAAATATAGTAAGAAGATAAAAAATGAATAAGAATAAAATCAATAAATATTAGGTAAAACCTAAATTAATAATATAGAATATAGAAAATAGAATAACAGGATAGAATAAATAAGCATAAAATAAATAAACGTTAGGTGAAAGCTAAAGCTAGGGTCTTGAGCCTGTTTTTTTTTTTTTAAATACCTTCTCTTTATTGATTTTCATCTTATTTTACATACAGAACTAAAGAGGGCACATTCACATATGTTCACATAGTCCAAAATACACATTGCCTCGTTTTACTCTCATATATTACATATTACACAGGTGCATGTTCCAATCAAACAAATTTGCAGCTGTCCCTCTGCATCACAGAGGTATCAGATTCTAGTCTCTTGATGTATAACGATCCCATCTTTCCCAAAATCTCTCTCCTTTCTCCTTCCGCAGTGAGAAGGTAATCAGTTCCATATGATGAATTGTGTTAATAATGTCTATGACCAGCTTCCGTGTGGGGGGGCTTGTCTGTAACCAACATTTAGTAATTGCCTTTATAATAATTATGGTTGCCATGCAACCATAATTATTTTCAGTAAGTATGAGTCTCTTTTATTTATATCCTCAGGGATATTCCCAAGGTACATGGTACTAAAGGAGAAGTCCAGTGTTACTTCCAGCACATCCAACACCAATTGTTTAATCTCCTCCCAAAAGGTCTTCAGTTTAGGGCATGACCAGAAGACATGGAAGCAACCTGCAGCGACCTCCCCGCACTCCCTCCAGCACGAAGCGCCTGAACCACTTATTTTGGGTTTCTGCTTTGGTGTGATGAAGAATCTAATTAAATTCTTTCATCCAAAATCTCGCCATGTTAAAGAATTTGTGGTAGATAACACATTCTTCCACATCTGCGACCAATCTTCCCCTGAGATAGTTACACCTGCTTCTTTTTCCCATCGATGACTGACATATCTTGTTGAGCTCTTTTTCATAGCTATAAAACTTCTATACACTTTGCCTATAGTGCCTCTTATAATGTTCTCACCATAAGCATCCATAAATATTTGGATCACCCCACTAACATCTGCGTCAGGCATTCTAACTTCCTTCCGGAAGAAACTCCGAACCTGCAGGTAACGATAAAAATCTTCCCTGCCGATCTCGTAAATCTGACACAAATCCTCAAAATTTATCAGCTCCCCATGCTTAACTATCTTACAGATTGCGGTGATTCCATGCCTGGACCACTCCCTGAATTTATGGTCTAACAATGCTGGAAGGAAGCGTGGGAGATACACTGGCCATCCCAGCAACCCTATTTCCCTATTAAGACCAAAAATTTTAATCACATCTGCCCATTTTTTCAGGGAAAAACTTACACAGAAGTTTTGAATCTGATACGCCTGTGGCAAACTCTCAAGAGACCCCAGAACAGACTGTATTGGGAAATCCATCAAGGAAACCTCAATGTCCTTCCATTTTGCCTCATACTTAGTTACACCAGTACACTAGAGGTCTGATCTGGGCTGCCAGATAGTAATCCTCAAAGCACGGTAGGGCCATGCCCCCCCACTCACCAGGCAGCTGCAATGTTGCATATCTCACTCTCTGCCTTTTATTTCCCCATATGAATCTTGAGCAATGCATATCCCACTCCCTAAATTGTTTTGCTGGAACCTCCACTGGAAGTGCTGCAAACAAATATAGCAGCTTTGGGACGATATTTATCTTTATCGCTCTAACTCTGCTGCCCAGATCGAGGTGGAGCAGACCCCACCTCTCCAGATCTTCATATATCTTCTTGTTCACCCGATTATAATTAACTTCATATAACAATGCAAGGTCTTTTGTCAGCAGGATCCCCAAGTACTCCATTTGAGATTGATGCCATCCGAATCTATATTTAGCTACCAATTGTCTTGAGGGGTTAAAAAAGAATTTCAAGATTTGAGTTTTTTGAATGTTTAGTCTATAACCAGACAGTCTGCCATATTCTTCCAGCATTTCCATAAGCAGAGGGATTCCCTCTTCCGCGTTTCCTAGCGCTCCCAGCACGTCGTCTGCATACAAGCAAATTTTATTTTCCAGGTTCCCCGTTGTAACCCCCTCCAATCAAGTCTCTTCCCTGATGCACTGAGCCAGTGGTTCACTGAAAAGGTTAAAGAGCAGCGGGCTCAGCGGGCAGCCCTGCCTACAGCCACGTTGTAGTGTTATCCGATTTGAGAGGCTGACGTTAACTTTGATCCTCGCTGTTGGAGACATATAAATCATTCTTATACATTGAATAAACCTGTCACATAGCCCAAATCTCTTCAACACATGAAACAGAAATTCCCATCCGACCGTATCGTATGCCTTTTCTGCATCAAGCCCAATGAGAACTGTTCCAGTTTTCCCTTTTAAGTATCTGGTCAATAATATGAATGGTCCTTCTGATATTATCGTGTGTTTGTCTGTTACCAATGAAGCCTGTTTGATCCTCCTCAATCAGCGTGGGCATCAATGTAGTTAACCTCTTAGCCAAAATCGCGGCAAATAGTTTATAGCCTATATTTAACACGCTAATAAGTCTATAACCTCTGGGGTCAGTTTTATCCTTCCCTGCTTTTGGTATGACAGAGATATACGCCTCCCGCCACGATGGAGGGAGCGCCCCCCCACTCAGAGTGTAATTGAAAGAGGCCTTTAATAGTGGGATTAAGGGTTCCCTCATCTGCCTATACCACTCTGGTGGGAATCCATCACATCCTGGAGCTTTGAAAGTCTTGAGTTTTGAGATCCCAATGTTAATTTCTTCTGCTGATATTTCTCTGACGAGTTTTTCATTCTGCTGCTTACCTATAAATGGTAGATCTAAGCTGGATAAGAAATTCTGAATCTTATGCTCATCTGCTTTATCCGGCTGTGTGTATAGCTCAGCGTAATATTCTTCAAATGCTCTCTGAATTTCGAGTTTATTAGTTATCTTATTTGTTTTTAAATTTCAAACTTTATGAATAGTGTTCTCCTGTTGTTGCCTCCTGAGTCTCCATGATAATAGCCTAGCAGCTTTGGGTCCTGCCTCATAACACCGTTGTCTATTATATTTTAATTTTTTTTCAGTTTCCTCACTTAAAATTTTGTGGATCTCCTGTTTAACCGGCCTCATCTGCTCCAATACCTGGGGGCACCTTGTAACGGCGTGCAGTTGTTCCAATTTTCCCAAATTTTCCTGCAAATCTGACAGCTTTTTTGCTCTCACCTTCTTTAGGACTGCACATTTTGCAATAATTTTACCCCTAAGGTATGCCTTAGCCGCATCCCATAAAATTGTAGGATTAACTGTTCCATTGTCATTGAGTTCTAAATATGTTTTTAACTCCTGTCCCACTTCTCTTTTAAACGAGTCATTATTTAACAGACCTGTGTTAAGCCTCCATAAGGTGTTTTGGGGGCTAGCTTTAAACCCAATCTTCATAGTTAATCCTGAATGATCAGATAAATCTCTCTGTCCTATTATACAATCCTTCACTCTGTGGAGATCTTTACTAAAAGTAAAAAAATAATCAATCCTCGAGTGCATATCATGTCTCACTGAATAAAATGTAAATTTGCGTTAATTTTTGTGTAAATATCTTCATATATCTATAAGCCCCAACTCAGATAACATTGTTTTTACTTGTTTCTCTAATTTAGTTCCCCTCCGGTCTCGGCTAGTTGTATCCCATTTTGGATGGAGAAGTAAATTGAAATCTCCCGCACATATACATGTTCCAACACTTTCTGCGGCAATAAGACTGAATATCTCCTTAAAGAACCCTGTACTACTACCAGGGGGTGCATATATATTACACAGCGTGACATCTTCCTGTTCCATTTTCCCTTTCACCAACACAAATCTTCCCTCTTTACCTTTATGTTCTCCCGTAAACTCAAAACCAACCTTGTTTGTTATCAGAATGGCCACTCCTCTTTTTTTCCCAGATCTATGTGAGGCATAATAAATATTTTTGAACCCCATTCTCTTCCACTTCTCGTGTTCCTCCTTTGATAGATGCGTTTCTTGCAGAAACGCAATATCAATTTGTTCCCTTTTTAGCTTTGAAACTATCTTACTCCTCTTAATGGGATTTTTTATACCATTTACATTCAAAGACAGTACCTTATAATACCGCATACATTCTATATATTTCCAACTTATTTTCCTGCACCAACATAACAATACTCCCAGCCCTCAGAACACATAATAAACACACATGAACAAAGACAGAACTTGTCTTAACCAAACAGACCAGGTCTTCCATGAGAGAGGTTTTTTTCTCTCCTCTCAGTCTGGGGGGAAATGCCACAGTGTGGGGCCCCTCTCGTTTCCTATTTTAAAAGAAAAAGGGAAACAAAAAACATGTGAGTCACCTGCATCGGACCCTCACCACTCCATGATCAAAGGGGGATTGACGTGCCAAGTTCCATCACGGCCAGGGGAGGAGGCCATCCAACCATATACCCCTATATCAGCAGCCCGGTGCACCTGTCGTTCCATGTTCATCTTAACAGCGAAACGGGGTGGGCGGGGCAGCGGGTGTTACTCCTCCATACCGGCGTCCTCCGTGCGCTGGAAAACCTTCAGCTTTTCCCGTGCGCTCCCGCGTAGATCAGCTGTATTCCCGACGCGTCGCGGCCCAACCACGCTCGTCGGTAGCATACTGCTGATCATCTCCGCCGTAATGCCTTTGGGCTTTCTTGTGGCCACCGGTCCCACCGTGTATCCGCGTCTTCTTAGATCCGCCGCAGCTTCCTCCGCGCTATTGTATAGGACCGTTCCCGAGTCAAAATGAACCCGCATTTTGGCAAGCGGGGTCTGGAACCGGATGGCGTTTTCTTTAAGTACTTTTTTAACCGGGCCATACTCTTTTCTCTTCATATGTATGTTTTCGGCATAGTCGTGATCAAAGAAAATCAGCTTCTCCTTTATATATATATACAGGCTTCTTCCATGCAGCGCGTAGGATTTGTTCTTTAATATTGAACTTTAAGAAGCGCACCACCGTTGATCGGGGGGGGGCGCCCCCGGCGGCGGCTGTGCTCCCAGCGCCCGGTGAGCTCTCTCTATCCCTAGGTTCTTCTCGCTGCCCAAGTCCACACCGTCCCCCAACTCATATATCATCATGCTTTCCACATACCTTAGCATGGAGGTGCCTTCTATGTTCTCAGGGATGCCATATATCCGTATGTTATTACAGCGTGAGCGCCCCTCCAAATCCGTAACCTTCTCTTGGAGCTGCCTCTGGTTATCCAGCAGCTGAATAATGGCATCCCTCACTCCAATGTCCCATTTCTCCTTCCCTACCATGTTTCTTTCCATTTCTTCCAGATGTTTCCCCACCTCCTCGATCCTGCTTGTGGCGGCGGTAACCTGTTGGTTTATCTCTTGTGTTAACTCGCTCATTTGGGCTTTCATGTCCTCTTTCAAACTTGTTCTCACGAGCGATAGCTCCTTCTTCATCTCTGCCTTAAGGTCTTGCATACCCTCCGCCACTACTTCACTCACCACCTGTCTGAGGGAGCCTAACGCTGATGTTGAGGCCTCCTCCGCCATCTTCTCGCCCTCCTGCTCGGAGCATGTTTCGTATGTCTTGCTCTCAAGTCCCGTTTCTAAGCTTCGGCCTGGGGTTCGTCCCTTCTTGTTTTTATCTCCGCTCATTATTCTTGAGGGGAAAGTCACTTTTAATGGATTATATTCTTGAATTGCGGATTATTTTAGCTATCGATGCAGGAGCTCCTGTTTATGCTGCTACTCTCGCCACCATGACACCGGAAGTCTTGAGCCTGTTCTTAAAAACATGTACGTTCTCTGCGGCCCTGAGCTCCTCCGGCAGGCTGTTCCACAGTCGAGGACCATACCACTGAAAAGCTGCCTCTCCGTGAGTATGTGTCCTGACTTTAGGGACAATCAAAAGGCCAGTACCAGAGGACCTCAGGGTCCGCGAGGGTTCATATGGTAAAAGCAGATCTGAAAGATAAGAAGGCCCAAGACCATTAAGACATTTAAAAACCAATAAAAGAACTTTAAAATCGATCCTGAAACACACGGGGAGCCAATGCAGCGATTCTAAAACCGGTGTAATGTGGGCCCGCCCTCTGGTCTTCGTCAGCACACGAGCTGCAGAGTTTTGTAAAAGTTGTAAGGGTGAGATATTCTTTTTGGGGAGACCAGAGAGCAGGGCATTACAATAATCAATGCGACTGGTAATAAAAGCATGCATCAGCATCTCCGTGTTGGCCCGAGAGAGAATAGGGCGGACTCTGGCTATATTTTTTAGATGATAAAATCCAATTTTGGTTACGTGTTTAATATGTGGGATAAAACCAAGCTCAGAGTCAAAAATAACACCCAGGTTTTTCACTTGTAGTGAAGGGCATAGTGAAAATGCCTGTAATTTAGACAAGAGTTTCTCTCTCTGAGCCTCAGGACCGATGATTAAAACTTCAGTTTTGTCCTGGTTAAGCTGTAAAAAGTTTTCTGCCATCCAAGATTTTATATCTAGAATACAGTTGGAGATGTACAGCTGAGTGTCATCAGCGTAACTGTGGAAGTTCACTCCATGCCTCCTGATGACACCGCCAAGAGGGAGCATATACAAATTAAAAAGTACAGGGCCTAAAACCGACCCTTGGGGCACACCACATGTCATTTTATGGATCTTAGAGGAGCATGTATCCATACTCACCATAAAAGTTCTGTTTGAGAGATAGGAAGTGAACCAGTTGTGTAGAGCACCAGAGAGGCCCACCATGTGTTTCAGTCTGTTTAAAAGAATAGCGTGGTCTACTGTATCAAAGGCTGCGCTTAGATGCAGTAGCACCAGGACTGAGAGCTTTTGGGAGTCCCAGTTACATCTAAGATCATTTAAAACCTTTAGGAGAGCCGTCTCTGTGCTGTGGTTCACCCTAAATCCAGACTGAAATATCTCCAGGATCTGTTTATCAATCAAAAAATCATTAATCTGAGTAAAAACAAGTTTTTCTAAAATTTTACTTAAAAATGGTAAGTTGGATACAGGTCTGTAGTTATTAAAATCATTACAATCCAAATTGCTCTTCTTCAGAAGGGGCCTCACCACCGCCGTTTTAAAGGCAGCAGGGAAGACACCCAACTGAAGAGAGCAATTCATCATGTATAAAAGCTCAGCTTCAAAAAATCCATAAAGTGTTTTAAAAAGTGAAGAGGGGATTGGATCTAAAAGACATGTGGTGGGTCTCACTGTGGAGAAAACTTTCTTAAGGTTCTCAGCATTAACCAGGACAAAGCTGTCCAGTGTCTCCTCAGGTACAATCGAGCCCTCAGATGTGTTTAAAATCACATCACGAGAAGATAAAATATCACATCTGATGGTGTTGATTTTTCCCCTGAAGTGGTCTGCAAACTGCTCACAGAGTGAGTCTGTGGGGTTCTTTGGGAGCTGTTAAAATCAGGGTTAAATAAGTGATCTATGGTGGAGAAGAGGACCTTGGGATTATTTTTGTTATTACTGATTATTTTGGCGAAGTATGAATTTCTTGAATTCCTTAGTGTATTATTGTAAATTTTAAGTTGCTCGCAAAGTATTTGATGGTTGATTGCATTTTTATTTTTCCTCCATCTCCTTTCTGCTGCCCTGCAATTTCTTTTGAGTTTTTTGACTTCTTCGTTTCTCCAGGGTGATACATGTCTTACGTTAATCTTTTTGGTGGTGAGTGGAGCAACGGAGTCAAGGCTTTTCTTCAGTTTGAGGTTAAAATGATTAAAAATAAAATCACAGGGTGCAGGTAAAATCACAGGGGGGCATTCGTCTAAAACCCTGGTAAAATTTGCAGCCACTTCAGAGGTTAGATAGCGCCTCCTCACAGTTCGCACCGAGGTCTCCCGCTGAATAAAACCGGTGATGTTAAAAAACACACAGTAGTGGTCAGAGACAGCCAAGTCAACAACAGAGGACACACTGGTGGACAGCCCATGGGTGATGACCAGGTCCAGAGTGTGTCCTCTGTTGTGAGTCGGCTGCGTGACGTGTTGGGTAAAATCCATACAATGAAGAATGTTTACGAATTCTTTTGATGCAGAGTCAGAAGGATTATCTATGTGCAGGTTAAAATCACCGGTTAAAATGATCATGTTATATTTTGAGTGTATGTTTGTTACAAATTCTGAGAATTCCTTGATAAAAGCAGCACTGTCTTTAGGTGGTCTATAAATTGTGACAGATAAAACTGGAGGGCTGCTAAAAACAATAGCGTGGAATTCGAAAGTGGTAAAATGATCAAATAAAATTTGTTTGGTGGTGAGTGTGTTATTGGTTAAAGATGCAGTCCCACTGCAATAGTTACTTTTCAAGTAATTAATTACTTTTAGGATATTGTAACTCAGTTACTAACTCAGTTACTTTTTTGAAGAAGTAACTATAATTAATTACTTTTAGGATATTGTAACTCAGTTACTAACTCAGTTACTTTTTTGAAGAAGTAATTATAATTAATTACTTTTTCAAAGTAACTTGCCCAACACTGGTGATGAGCCGAAGGGTGAGTAGGAATCAAGCTCTTAGAATTTGCGAGGTGTCTGACGATGAGGAGTGTTCGCATGAAAATGAGAACAGCGGGTATTGGAGAAGGGGGGCTTTTATAGCCTGAGGCCAGAGGGGACGTAAAGGAGGAGTGGTCCCGCTCCTGAAATTCAGATGATATCTCCACTTAAGAAATGCACATCGTCTACTTGATCTAACTGAATTACTGTATCTCTTGGATTCTTAGACTTGCAACCTTTTATAGCCACGCTTTAAAGATAAAGCCCTCCCTGCAGTGCAGCACTTGCAAACGTTAACAAGAGGCATGGCCCCTTTTAGTCTTGATGTGATGGACTTCAGTAACTCTGCTACCCTTAATGTTTTCATCATGTTAGCAGCATTAGCAAGAGCAGCTAGGTGAAGATTTTGTTGCAAAGCAACGGTAGCTTTTACCATTGCTCTGACTCATCTACCTTCCAAAGTCCTTGCAATAAAATGAGGAATGTTGCTCAGCAGCAGCTGGCCCTGTGCTACTTAGCTGATTACATAATGTGCTGTCTGTATAGAGTTCAGTAGCTACAGTTCAATGATCCGACTGGCCTTTCAACTCACACAAATAGAGTGTTTCCTTTTGTTCATTCTTTTGCTCAAAGAAGAGTTTGAAAACAGCAGACTGACATTTTAAAGTCATTACAGTGATCATTGTACATGGATACATTTTCATTTTAGGATTTTAGTATTTCCATATCACAGCTGTGCAATCATTGTTGCCGGTGCTACATAAGAACCACACGTATCTCTACAAATGTATAAAATACAGAATCAGGTCCTTTTATCTAAATCCTGTTAATTTTTTATTACTAGCAGGTTTTACATATTTTTATATTGTGTTACACTTTGTCTTTTTGCGTCATGATATTAAAACTTTATTTAGTTTATGAACTTATGTGAAGGTTTCCTGCTGTTTGAGCACGTTCAGCTCAGTTTTACCTGGAAATTCTCACCTGTGTCCTCGAGCAAACAGTTGGTAACTTTTTCTGTTGTTCTGACTCCTTCACTCTTTTCTTTCAGATCTTTAAAAGTCACAGCAAATTCTTGTAGATTAGTCAGTTTACCCAGTTTACTTTCACTAACTTTCTTCTTCACATAGAAATGAGGACCTTTGCATTGAAATGTGTTTTATTAACAATGGAAGAAAATGAAACACAGAAAAATGCCTGGCACTATCAGATATTTAAAGAAATATGATACTGATGTACAGTAGCCTATCAGCATTAAGCTAAAAGTGGTTGAGCAATGTGCTCTGTTTCTATAAAGCTGTGACTCACCTTTCACACAAATCTTAAGGTGTGTAGCTAGAAGAGGGCCAGCTGAGCTGCACATTTAAATGCGGGTCCGCCAGCTACTCCTCTCATTTCTATTCAGTGCTGTGGAAGAGAGCCAGAGATTAGTAATAACTAATACTTTTTTCATAGTGCAGTCCAAATCATCTTACCATGTTTGTTTCAATTGTGCTGCTATGCCTCTGCCTTTTATTTCTTATTCTTCAACTCAAATCCAAGAGGCCGAAGAACTTCCCACCAGGACCCCCAGTCCTTCCTCTGGTGGGGAACACTTTGCAGTTGAGTTTGGAGAACCCCTTAAAGGACTTTGAGACGGTAAGAAAAAATGTTCAATAAAATAAAAATTTCTATAATATTTTATAATATATTTTATCCTATTGATGGATTTACTGTTATTAGTACTAAATGGGTCTAAATGTTTAGATACTAAAACATTAGTGTGCTTTTCCTGACTGTGCTGTCAAAGACAATACCAGTGCTTGTGGATGTAAAATGAAACATATTTAAAATCCAAAGTTCTTACATTATAGTGAGCTCCATGTGTCTTTAACAAATGCCTATGGCATGCTCTGCAAGCGTAAAGTAAGATTTACAAATGTGTGCGGTGATCTCTGTGTAATGCGTACTTCCATCCACACACAAATACAAAGCAATTTTACCACACGTCAAACTATTTTTCAAATGTGTATGCCCAGACCTGAATAAATACACATGTATAATAACTGATTTATAACTTATTAATTTCAGCTTCAAGAATTGGATACCGTTCTCCTTCAAAAAGCTGTATGTGCATACACATATGTCTAAATTACACGTAATTCACTCTCACTTGCTTAGAAAACCTGAAGTGCATGTGCACGAATCATCTGATCAGTCACGTCGTCACGTGGGGTCTTGAGACAAATTTCACGTTGCCAGCTGTGCACAGATCCACAAATGTAAGCTGTGTTAACGTCCCACTAGGCTTCCTTTGTATCTCTGGCTGAAATGTTCGGGATTAGTCATTAAGCTAACATTAATGTTAGCCTGCTTAGAGAATAGTAAAATTAAAATGAAAGTGTTACTGCACATGTTTGAGGCATATTTCTCTCCATAGAAAACACATAACTGAAATTGCTGGACAATATGTTTAACCCTGTTGGAGGGAAATGCCCACCTGAGTATCTGATACATTAATTTCAAAAACTGACACGTCATTTTGTTCCCTCTCAGCTGAGGAAGTCTTACGGAGATGTCTACAGTATTTTCATTGGCCGTAAACCAGCTGTAGTCATCAATGGGCTGAAGGCTGTAAAGGAGGCGATGGTGACCAAGGCTGCTGATTTTGCTGGACGACCCCAAGACTTGTTCGTTAATGATGTCACCAAGAGTAAAGGTAGAAGAGATGTTACATATCACATGATAAATTATGTACACACACATTTCATCACCACTAACATGTCAGCAAAGCTTTTCCAAATTGCTCTCTGCGTACACTGGATTCTATGGTTTGAAGTTTTAGTGTATTATTATTTACTGCATGAATAAGGGCAAGCATGCTGGGACAACATGGGTTAGGAAAATTCACCTTTTGCAAGTATCTCTTTGTAGAATACTCCTCTTCATCACAAAAAACAATATGCACACAAACTGCAAATTAAAAATGCTACATGCAACATGCCCACTTTCACTGGGCTGGAAAGTTTTTTTGTGAACAATCCATGTAAACAACAGAGTTCTATTAATGAATGTGGAATGTAATAAAAGATGAAACAGTCCAGAAAGTAAATGATCTTCTTTACCTTTTCAATTCAATTCAATTCAATTCAGTTTTATTTATATAGCGCCAAATCACAACAAAAGTCGCCTCAAGGTGCTTCATAGGTACAGAGAAAAATCCAACAATCATATGACCCCCTATGAGCAAGCACTTTGGCGACAGTGGGAAGGAAAAACTCCCTTTTAACAGGAAGAAACCTCCGGCAGAACCAGGCTCAGGGAGGGGCGGGGCCATCTGCTGTGACCGGTTGGGGTGAGAGAAGGAAGACAGGATAAAGACATGCTGTGGAAGAGAGACCGAGATTAATAACAGATATGATTCGATGCAGAGAGGTCTATTAACACATAGTGAGTGAGAAAGGTGACTGGAAAGGAAAAACTCAATGCATCATGGGAATCCCCGGCAGCCTACGTCTATTGCAGCATAACTAAGGGAGGATTCAGGGTCACCTGGTCCAGCCCTAACTATATGCTTTAGCAAAAAGGAAAGTTTGAAGCCTAATCTTGAAAGTAGAGATAGTGTCTGTCTCCCGAATCCAAACTGGAAGCTGGTTCCACAGAAGAGGGGCCTGAAAACTGAAGGCTCTGCCTCCCATTCTACTTTTAAATACTCTAGGAACAACAAGTAGGCCTGCAGTGTGAGAGCGAAGTGCTCTAATAGGGTGATATGGTACTACAAGGTCATTAAGATAAGATGGGGCCTGATTATTTAAGACCTTGTATGTGAGGAGCAGGATTTTGAATTCAATTCTGGATTTAACAGGAAGCCAATGAAGGGAAGCCAAAACAGGAGAAATCTGCTCTCTCTTTCTAGTCCCTGTCAGGACTCTTGCTGCAGCATTTTGGATTAACTGAAGGCTTTTCAGGGAGTTTTTAGGACATCCTGATAATAAAGAATTACAGTAGTCCAGCCTGGAAGTAATAAATGCATGAACTAGTTTTTCAGCGTCACTCTGAGACAGGATATTTCTAATTTTAGAGATGTTGCGCAAATGGAAGAAAGCAGTCTTACATATTTGTTTAATATGTGCGTTGAAGGACATGTCCTGGTCAAAAATGACTCCAAGGTTCCTCACAGCATTACTGGAGGCCAAGGTAATGCCATCCAGAGTAAGAATCTGGTTAGATACCATATTTCTAAGATTTTCAGGGCCGAGTACAATAACCTCAGTTTGATCTGAATTAAGAAGCAGAAAGTTAGCGGCCATCCAGGTCTTTATGTCTTTAAGACATTCCTGCAGTTTAACTAATTGGTGTGTGTTACCTGGCTGCATGGATAGATAGAGCTGCGTGTCATCTGCATAGCAGTGAAAATTTATGCTATGTCTTCTAATGATGCTGCCTAAGGGAAGCATGTATAATGTAAACAAAATTGGTCCTAGCACTGAACCCTGTGGAACTCCATAATTGACCTTAGTGTGTGAAGAGGACTCTCCATTTACATGTACAAATTGGAGTCTATTAGATAGACTTTTGTGCTGATAAATCTGTTTCAGGAGTAATTTTGGTCGATTATGGCTCTAATTGGAGGGAACATCGTCGCTTTTCTCTGATGACTTTGAGGAACTTTGGTCTGGGGAAGAACTCGATGGAGGACAGGATTCACGAAGAGATAAAATATCTTGTTAGTACGCTGGAGGAGAGCGTTGGTAAGTGTTGGTCCACATAACTGAATTTTGTGCTGTGCCGTTGTTTGCGTAATGTTCTTTTGTGTTGTTTTACAATGCTGTGCTGTTACATTACCAGGTAAAACCATGAGCCCTCAAGTTATGTTTCACAATGCTGCCTCCAACATCATCTGCCAGGTTCTGTTTGCTAGACGCTACGAGTATGATGATGTGCTAATCAAACAGATTGTTCAGTGCTTTACTGAGAATACCAAGATGGCCAATGGACCGTGGGCTATGGTGAGTAAAAGCATGTTTCATGCTTACTTAAGAATCTTGTCATGGCTGAAGTTTCACAGCGACAATTCCACTGATAACAAAAATGCAGGAGTTCTGCGTGTATACATTTACCATAGTCACCATAGAGCTTTGGTATGTTAGCATGCTAACTTGATAAACAGCACTGAACAAAAGAGAAAACCGTGATTCATACCCTGCACTCCCATTTAACTCTCTTAACTTTCGTTTCAGCTCTATGACACTTTTCCCATAATTCGCAACCTGCCACTGCCCTTCCAAAAGGCTTTTAAGAATCTGGAGGTAATTTTAATTTTCACTTTACCAGCAGGAAAAAGTAAATTCTTTCAAAGTGTGAGTGACTACTTTTGCTTTTGCAGACTTCAAAGAATATTGCAATTGGTTTGATCAATGAGCACAAGAAGACCAGAGTCCCTGGAGAGCCTCGAGATTTTATTGACTGCTATCTGGATGAACTGGAGAAGGTGTGTGAGCGTGAAAAGAATCACATCTCCTCATTTTGTGCGTACAAAATATAAAAATTATTTGAGTTTATTCAACCTGCACTTTTCCAAAAGGAGATATTTGTATAGGTTTAGTTCACAAGATGGTTTAAAAATGTTTTAAATTATTTTGTTTTAAATGTAAAGAGATGAAGACATTTGTCTTATATGAATTAATCTCCTCTTTTTAGAGAGGCAATGATGGGTCTTCATTCTCAGAGGAGCAGCTCATTATGAACGCTTTAGATCTTCACCTTGCTGGGACTGACACCACCTCCAACACCCTCCTTACTGCTTTCCTTTACCTTATGAACTACCCACACATACAAGGTGAACCTGCACATGCAAATAAGACGTATGATGGTTATTTGTCATTGGTTTCTATGGTCCTGCTTAGGGATGGGTATCGTTTAGGTTTTATCCGATACCGGTGCCAAACCGGTACTTTTGAAACGGTGCCGGAGCTTAAACGGTGCTCAAACCGGTGCTTAAAGAATGGAGAACACAAAATTGGTCCAAAAACCTCTCATGTTCAGCTGTTTTTTTTGTAAATAGATAACAATGTTAGCCTTTTCTGCAGGTATAGGGCATATATGGCATCACTCTTGGCTGGAAGCAGTGCTTAAACAATGGAAAAAACACAAACTTTGTCCAAAAACCTCTCATGTTTAGCTGTTTCCCACTTTTTCTTTGGTCATTTTAGCCTTTTTGGCCAGGGTGAAGGGAGTATCTGCCATCAAACAAGAAGACAGCCGCATGTAACTACGACGGTGTTTGCTAGTTCACCTTACATGCATTCAGTGTTGGGAAGGTTACTTTTAAAATGTATTCCATTACAGAATACTGAATACATGCCCCAAAATGTATTCTGTAACGTATTCCGTTACGTTACTCAATGAGAGTAACGTATTCTGAATACTTTGGATTACTTAATATATTATCATGCTGTTTACAACTACGTGAATGTACTATTGCTGTGATTTACTGTTACTGAAGGTCCGCGGCTCCGAACCGTAGTAAAGGGACCTCTGGCTAATACGGTGGGTTCCGTGCCGGGCTGGTAGCCGAAAACTAGCTTTACTTTGTTGTCTGGGTCAACTTTGCTTGCGGGAGACAGAGAGAGGCGTTGAAAGGCTGCTCCAACGGAACTTATTGTTTTAGGAGGAAAACACGAACACAGCGTACAGTTGAGTCTTAATAGCTTACTTACAGCTGGGCTCGTCAGGCACTCTTCTTGGCTGCGGTGGTTATTATTATATTTACATGCTTCCAGCTCCCGTTTTTGCTCCGTGACAGCTCGGACTTTTCCTTTCTCTCCCTCCCTCGCTCACAGACACATAACGTGTATGGTAGTCCATTCTCGCTGCAGCACGGACTACACTGCCCATGATGGAGGTTTTCCAGGTGTTTGCTGCATTAACTTGTACTTTAGCCTTCACATAATACAATCTAGCCTGAGCCACACCTGATAGCAGCAAAGTATTACTCAAAAGGGGCCATGCCCATCCCACACTCTACGGGCCTAACGGTTTAGTGTTTCATTACTTGCGTGTAGTCTGCCTTTGTCTCACCTACAGATATCCGAAATGTAGAATTTAATGTTTGGTGTTATCCCTCCTGCACAGAAAGATGTCAGCAGGAGATAGATGACGTGCTGGAAGGGAAGTATCGGGTCAGTTTTGAGGACAGACACAAGATGCCTTACACACAGGTACTGTATATCAGAGAGATTTCTACTTATAATTGCCCTTTTATTTAGCAGGCATTGTTAAACAGCATAGCAAGTCCTACAGGTAATCAAATGCACAGGGTCCACAATAAGACGATAACTCCTGAATCTCTTGGTTTCTCAAAAACAGTTTATGTCGGTTTATATTGGCAACAGACCCAAAAACTCAGACCAGTTTTGGTCATCATTAATAACATTAGATGAGGCATTTAAACAGCTTCTTTTCAGGAAATCCACCCAACCATGGAGCCTCCATTGTTGTAGAAAGAACTGGTTTGACTGGAACTGGTCTACTCATAATAAAAAGACCACTTCATGTCGAGATCATATTGCAGAATCATCGTGACATTTTTCCACACTGTGAATTATGATGTTTAAACGTTTTCATTAGACATGAAACACAAAAGTGTTTTCACATAATGCACAAAATCTAGTAAGGCTGCTGTGTGATGACACTGAAAAAGAAGTTTTTTATGTTTTCGCATCAGGTAACTGTTTATTTAAAGCAGAACATTAGACTGGTGGTCCACAGCAGCGTCAGCTAACAGGAAGAGTAACCTCTCTGTCGTCGTGTGCTGTCACAAACATTGAGTGTTCAGGTCCATGCTCCAGAATATTTAGGAAGTCTAACATGGTAAATGGGCTGGTTCTTACATAGCGCTTTTCTGCTCTCGTGGAGCACTCTGTACCACATGCCACATTCACCCATTCACACTTTTTTTTCTATCCTTTTACGCGCTTTCTTATTAACATTCACACACATACTGCTCTACCTGCTGAGCTACAGCCACCCCACTGATTTTATAAGAAACATACGCGCTCAACCATCAGGGTCATGTTTGCCTACTTTCAAAGAATTATATTGTAATTCAAAAGTTTGTTTTGCGTAATGTCCTGGTTACAGACTGGTGTTAGGAACACCCTTTCACTAACAAACCCCTGGCTTGCAAACACAATAAAATGCGGCTCTGGCTGCTTGCAGGGCTTGCACTCTATGTCTGAACATGTTGTGGGTTACACCTAACAATCATGTGATGGCTGGAGTGTTTCATCACATGACTGTGAAGATTAGATAAGCTTACATTTCCTGGCACTGCCAAAGGCATGTGATAGTCCATGTGACCCTGCCTGAATATTTATTAAGGTTACATCAGCTGAAATGATCTCACCATTACTGCATCCTGTCTGTGGCTTATAGGAAGAGGTCCCTACGTCTGCAGCCTCTAATTTCTGTTGTGTTTTTATGTCAAAGTACCTAAAAATTGCTCAGAGTCAGATAAAGCACAGAACATCTCTTCTCTTCATCCAGGCTGTGATTCATGAAATACAGAGAATTGCCAACACTGTTCCTCTCAGTGTCTTTCACTCCACCACTAAAGACACAGAGCTAATGGGATATTCCATTCCCAAGGTAAGGGTCAGCTGGTTAAATAGGTAGAGGCAATAAAGTGAGGAGCATCCTTAATGGTTTTGGGGTTGATTTTGTCCTCAGGGAACAATGATCATCGAGAATCTGACCTCAGTGCTCAACGAGGAGGGACAGTGGAAATTCCCTCATGAATTCAACCCTGAAAACTTCCTTGATGACAAAGGAGAGTTTGTTAAACCAGAGGCCTTCATGCCTTTCTCTGCAGGTACATGAGCATAAACACGCTGAGTAATAGCACAGATGGGGCCAGTTTATAATTTTGCTGTCTTTTTCAATGCCTCAGGTCCTCGGGTGTGTCTCGGAGAGGGTCTGGCTCGTATGGAGCTCTTCCTCATGATTGTGACTCTGCTGAGGAAGTTTAAGTTCATCTGGCCTGAGGATGCAGGAGAACCAGACTTCACTCCAGTCTTTGGAGCCACTATGACTCCCAGCCCTTATCACATGAAGGTCCAACTCAGGACCACGCACTGAAGTGGCGTGCATAGGTAGAAGATGCAGAAAGAAAAAGTGCCACTTAGTTTTGGAAGCCGATTTTTGACGAATGCTGTACTTTGTTGCTGTTTTTGCAGTAGTTTAAATAGCTTTAACTCGTTCTGCTGGGAAAATTTCCCTGAGATATTTTTAACACAATGATTCTCAAACTGTGGGACATGGAGCCACTGCAGGTGGGGCATGGGTGACAAGGGGAATGATGAGAAAAAAATAAGTTGATTAGTATATATTGAGTGGTATTTATTGAAACTGAGCTGTGATTTTCTTTAGATTAAAATGGTCATGGAGTGAGACGTGCTTTGGGCTTCTTAGCGGGGTGATGCCAGTTAAAACTTTAAGAACAAGTGTATTAAAACACGAGACAGTCTCTAATAAATATGCTAAACTCGTACTTGTCTTACTTCTTTTTAAATCACTTTCTCAGACTTTAGGAATTTTTTTTGGAGTTCATGAAAGATATTAATGGTAACTCTTGACTAACTCTGAGTCAGTATAAATAAACTCTGAATGCTACGGTCACTTACATTATTTAACTTTGCATTTTTTAACTCTAAAAACACTTTAGAAAACAATGAATGATTATCAACAGCACTGGGCTGATAAATGATGGAGGTATGCTTTGGAGACCTGTCATCAAAGCATTAAAATGAAATGCTTACCAGCGGCTACAGCATGGGTGCTATTGTTGGTGTTGTTGAGTGTGTGCAGCTGTGTTGTCATGGCAAAATGTTGTCCTTTAGACGTCTCATGTAGCAGAAAAAATGACAGAGTGAAACCCTTTCTCCTTTGGCTCTACTGTCTTTGAACAGGTTTTTTTTTCAACACAACCACTCAAGATGGCCACTCAAAACTTTACACATGGTGTAGTTAGAAGATGGGTCTGGTCCACGATGGGAACAAATCAGCCACTCCACGCCTCCACTAGTTGAATATCAGTTGTTTTTGTTTACTACAACAAGTTAAAAAGAAAATGATAATATCACTTTGCAACTGACCATCAGAGCCGAACTTTGGCCATTTAGCACAGCTGTTACTGTTCAACAACAATTTGAAATAATAACCTAAACTGAGGGTACGCAGTCATTCCTGACTGCTGAATCAAATGACCTAAATTATTAATCAATAGTCAAAAAATCTTGGTGCATTTTTATACAGGCCTGGATTACTTAGCAACAGTGCTGATCCTACTCTTTCAATGTAATTGCCTAATATGTTGCTGGCATAAACCCGTCTTACTTCACACTTGGCATGTACCCAGTAAATACTGTGAGTCAGTTCGTTGGGCGTTCTGTACCTTCCTTTCTTTATTAGCCAATATTTGCAGAGATTATTTTCTCTATGGGTGAAAGGGCGTACGTTCATGTTTCTTAACGCATTAAGTTATAAACATGAAAACAGCAATATACTATTTAAAAACAATTATGGGAACAATTTGTCAATCTACATTTACTGGAAAGATGTCTCAGTTCTGGATAGTTATAATAAAAATTATATACCTGAATATACACTACAAGCTGTCTGGCAGAAAGCATACACAGGATCCTATTTTCAGGTCATAGTGTAAAAATATTTGAAATGTAAATTAGTATATTTAATTAAACACCAGAATCAGTTTTCCCACAGCTGTTTTAGACCACATAAAGTGCTAATTCCTGTGGTCTGTACTTCCCTAGATGGCAAATATATTTAACCCCAGCTGAGCAGGTCTTATAAAAATGTGTACAGAATTTTCATTAGCAGCTTGGTCACCATGGCATCCTTTAGACCATAAAACCACAGACCATAAAGGAGGTCATAGGGACCAATGGTACTGATTTTACTAGTTGACCTCAGAGCATGGTGGTTAGCACTGTTGCCTCACAACAAGAAGGTCCTGAGTTCAATTCCACCCTCAGGCCAGGGTCTTTCTGTGTGGAGTTTGCATGTTCTCTCTGGGTACTCCGGCTTCCTCCAAAAATATGCAGTTATTGGGGTTAGGTTAGTTGGAAGCTCTAAATTGCCTGTGAATGTGAGTGTGATGGCTGTCTGTGTCTATATGTTAGCCCTGCGACTGGCTTTTCAGACCAGGTTTCGGTGGACCAGGGTCTCCGTGCAGCCCAAGTCATCCATAGCCTGGTGTGTACCACCTTGGCACCTTACCTTCCTGGACTGGGGGAAGGTATTGGGAGGCCCTGAAAAAAAAAAACGACTAGCTGGTCAGGTGTACACATATCCCACCTCCATTAATTTGGAAGTGTTCCGGTCACCCGGACCTCCAACACTCCTGCCCCGACATCTGTGCGAACCCTGGGGAGTCAGGTGCAGTGTCTGTAGCCTACAGGCGCTGGAGACAGAGCACTCGCTTATGCTCTATATGTAAAGTCCTTTGCTCAGCTGGTATACACATTCCTTTTTCCATAAACAATGCTCTACACTTTCTCCATACCTTGCTCACAGTGTCAACAATGTCATATCGTTTATACAACGATGCTTAAACTCTCAGTAATCTATGACTATCTTCACCTGGAGGCTCCCGCCAATGTGCTTTTACTCAGCCACCTTCCAAAGTTCATTCACTAAAAATGACATAGGTTGCTCACCATCAGTGCTGGCCCTGTGCGCCTGATGTGATTACACAAACCTACTGTGAACACATTTAAGACCAGTATTCTGGAGAATGGTTGACCCAGTTTTTCAGACCATGTGAAACAGCATCAAGGTCAAATGTTCAAGTTCAAGATAACCTTGGCAAGCAGATCTTTAGTTAACAATGGAGGATAATAAGCTGGCACGATCATTTGAAAATAAGCTTTTTCTAGAGTATTTAAAAGTAGAATGGGAGGCAGAGCCTTCAGTTTTCAGGCCCCTCTTCTGTGGAACCAGCTTCCAGTTTGGATTCGGGAGACAGACACTATCTCTACTTTCAAGATTAGGCTTCAAACTTTCCTTTTTGCTAAAGCATATAGTTAGGGCTGGACCAGGTGACCCTGAATCCTCCCTTAGTTATGCTGCAATAGACGTAGGCTGCCGGGGATTCCCATGATGCATTGAGTTTTTCCTTTCCAGTCACCTTTCTCACTCACTATGTGTTAATAGACCTCTCTGCATCGAATCATATCTGTTATTAATCTCGGTCTCTCTTCCACAGCATGTCTTTATCCTGTCTTCCTTCTTTCACCCCAACCGGTCGCAGCAGATGGCCGCCCCTCCCTGAGCCTGGTTCTGCCGGAGGTTTCTTCCTGTTAAAAGGGAGTTTTTCCTTCCCACTGTCGCCAAAGTGCTTGCTCATAGGGGGTCATATGATTGTTGGGTTTTTCTCTGTACCTATGAAGCACCTTGAGGCAACTTTTGTTGTGATTTGGCGCTATATAAATAAAATTGAATTGAATTGAAAATTGAATCTTTGCATATGAATTCTTCAAGGATCAGTCTGACAGTTGGGTGGCCCCTCTCCCATTTCAGTCACAGAGACAGCGTCAGCTATTACAACAGGAAGCAAGACCTCAAACATCTCATGTCTCTTTGGCGTAGGAAGGAAGCCAGAGATGGAAGACCACTATGTACAGTTCATGGAAAAGATGTCCTGCAATGGTCAACCAGATTCTTTTACATGGTAAAGAATGTTGGTACTTACCAAACTTTGGTGTCTGTCATCCGCAGTAGCCATGGCAAATCAGGATAGTGTTTGACTTCAGCACTCAGTACAATAATATGTCCCTTACTCATGTGCAACACCAGGCTCAGATCTAAATAACAGCCTGTTCGCTTTGCTTGTCTGTTTCAAGTGTGAACCCTCTGCGGTATGACTGACATTCAGCAAATGTTCCACAGCTTCTTGGTCAAAGAAGAACTTTGGGATTATTTCTGTTACTTGTGGTTTTGTGACCTTAACCTTGAGTTTCAGATGAAGGTCCATATGTTTGGTAATTGCCGATCTCCAGTGGTGGCCATCTATGGTTTGAAAAGAACAGATCAAACAGTTCACAAGAGTAAGACAATGGAAGTATATGTCTACACAATTCAGCTGATCTTGTAACCAGGTCACTACCAGCTGACCAGCTAGTCTTTTCTTCATGGCTATTCAAGCCAACACAGCAAACTACGTCCTTTCCTCCAAACTTAGACTTGTAGGTTGGCTAACAAGAGCCCAGCTAATATCAGATGAATCACTCATTCCTGTTTATTCATTCCTGGTAAACATCATGTTATTAAAGATTATCAGAAATGGTGAACAGAGACTGTTCCTGAGACCTGTGTCAGAGGTCATTCTTCTTGTTTGTGTAGGGTATATATGTTGTTTCTGGATTTGGCATCTTATAGATGCCAGGCTGAGAGTATACTGGTCCCAGTAAAGTAATTTAAACTTCTGCATATAGAACAGATCCGCAATTTTCTTTTTCTGGCACACAGCAGTGTAAAGAGGCAGACCTCTTTTTTTGGTGTTGAGTTTGTACAATCTGTAACTATGTTTCAGCTGGACAGTTTTCTGATGATTTCACGATTCACAGATTGTTATTTTCTTGTAATTTAATTGTCTCATGATTAGGGTTAGTGAGACAGATGGTAATATCCAGTCAGAAGTAACTATGTCACTATTAAATGCCTTCCCAACCTTGCAGAGTTACTTTACTTGACCATATATCAGGGGCGATTTTAGCCCATTTTTGGGGGTGCTTCAGCACCCCCAAAAATGAATCAAAGCACCCCCAAAGATTTCTTACTTTTTTTTGACAATATTTGCTGTTTGTGTGACACACTACTAAAAATATAAAAAGCATACAGTACTTGGTTGAGACGGAACATTTTAACAACAAAAGTATAGATAACCCCTCCCCCTCCCCCTCCCAAAATGGTTTGTTCCAGCTCCCCCCCCCACTCTGGCTCTAGGGTCGTTGCTGCCAGAGCGATGGTAGCTGAGACGCAGCGGAGCGGAGGTGGAGTGCCTGGATTAAAACAGGACATATTAGCAGCATTTAACCTTCAGTTACTCTTTATGTAGTTAGATAGGAGTCATGTTTCTTTTTAGCTGAAAAACCTTACACCAGGTAACCTGCAGTGTTGAAAACGTGTTTTCCAATGATGTTTGCTACCCTACAATCCGTCCTACTCTGTAGTAAATTCAGCGACATTTGACCGTCCTGTTGCTCCCATTGAAATGTATACAGCCTATTTAAAATCTAAAACTTAAAATTGTCCGTAGCCTGCTGTTGTTACCACTGTCCTGTTTGAAATGGATACTAACTAGCTAACTGACTGAATGCCCATTAACCTTATAACTCCTGTTGTGTGTGTGTGTGTGTGTGTGTGTGTGTGTGTGTGTACAGAGAGACAGCCAGGTTGATAATGGATATAAGGATGGATTGTCAGTCCAAAGAGGGAGAGAGTAAAGAGGGGAACGTGTGGAGAAAGTACTAGGTCAGGAAGAACCAGGTAAGAAAACAGACAGGGAACAGTGACAGGCACAACAGAAACTGTTAAACTGACAAAGAGAAAAAACCTGATTTTACTCACACAGTCTGGAAGTTTTTTCCTCCCTATATTAAAGCTGCTATACAGAATCTGCAAAACAAACTGGGTTGAAACATTTTTGACCCTCTTTAACAACATTCCAACATAACATTATCATTGATTGGGGAGATTAAAATTAATGATATATTTTTATGTGGTTCAGCCACAACTCTACTAAAACCTCAGCCAGTAATAGGTAGGCTAACTTTTGGACTGTCCAGTTTGACTGCCGCATACAGACTTATGCGGCAGAGAAACACTTATCAGTGTTTCTCAAACTTTTTACAGTGTGTACCACCTGAGAAAAATGTCAAGCTCTCCCAAGTACCACTATGAAAGCATGAAACTCATAAATCTTACAACACAAAATTAGTATTATAAAATTAGTTAAATTAGTATCTGCAGTAAAGATTTTTTCATACATTGTATACATTCTACCACAGGCAAAGTTGCCTCCATTTGCCTCCATTTTTATAGTTTTTTATTAATATTTCACCCACCCACGACTGCAGACCTGCTGATGGTTCCAACACCATCATTAAGTTTGCAGATGACACCACGGTGATTGGCCTCATCAGTGACAACGACGAGGCCGCCTACAGGGAGGAGGTGGATCGTCTGGCTGAGTGGTGCGACACAAACAACCTGCTGCTTAACACTGAGAAGACTAAGGAGCTCATCGTGGACTACAGGAGGAATGCTGACCCACATCCACCCATCCACATTAAGGGGACGGCTGTGGAGCGTGTGAGCAGCTTCAAGTTCCTGGGAGTCCACATCTCCGAGGATCTCACCTGGACGACCAACTGCTCCAAGCTGGTCAAGAAGGCTCACCAGCGCCTCTTCTTCTTGAGGACTCTGAGGAAGAACCACCTGTCCTCAGACATCCTGGTGAACTTCTATCGCTGCACCATCGAGAGCATCCTGACCAACTGTATAACAGTCTGGTACGGGAACTGCTCTGCCTCGGACCGGAAGGCGTTGCAGAGGGTCGTGAAAACTGCCCAGCGCATCGCCGGAGCACCACTTCCTGCCATAAAGGACATCTACAGGAAGCGGTGTCTGAAAAGGGCTGGGAAAATCATCAAAGACCCCAGTCACCCATCACATAGACTCTTCACCCTCCTGCCCTCTGGGAGGCGCTACAGGAGCCTCCGGACTAAGACCACCAGGTACCGGAACAGCTTCTTCCCCACAGCTGTCAGACTCCTGAACTCTGCCTCCTGACATCTGACCCACGTTAAACTCATGGACTGAACATACACACACCCACAACCACTAGCACTTTACCACTACTGTATAGTTCTGTGTAGATAATCATTCTGTACATACGATAATTTTTAATCCCACAACTGTTTATAACTTGCATAGTTCACATTTCTGTATAACTGTATATCTCAGATTTCTGTATAGTTTTTATTTCATATTTATATCCTGTTCATATCCTGTACATAGCTTGTACTCACTACAGCCTGTACATACTTATAGTTATAGAATATTCATAACATACTTCACACTGTGTACATTATAACATACCATAATAGACCCATTTCTGTAATATACTTACACATCTCTATTATTGCTAATTTATATTGTAATATATCTATATCACGGCTAAAGCACTTTCTGGATGGATGCAAACTGCATTTCGTTGCCCTGTACCTGTGACATGTGCAATGACAATAAAGTTGAATTCTATTCTATTCTATTCTAATAATTTATTCTGTTTTGGGAGTGTTTTTTATGTATCTGTATTATATTATACATACACATTAAAAGTGAATCTCTGTCCAAAACATGCACTCAGTTTACTTCTTACTCACTATGAGCATCATTTAAATAACCTTTATCAGATTTGATGGTTTTGTTACAGACTTCTCAAAAAAGTGTTTTGCTTTTCTTTCACAGATGTGGGGATTAAATTGTGTTAAAATATACAAAACAGTGATGTCATGTTTTGAGACGAGGACCCAGGCAGAGAGAGACTTGATGAATTTAAGAATCTTATGATTTAATAAAGAAATTTGCAGACTTGCACAGAGATGGTAAAATTATGATGACTGATAGCGGAGATGAAGACAACAGATGATGAGGACAGGGAGGAACAGGGGTTTAAATGCACCAAGGAGACAGTCAGAGGGAACTCGGTACAACTGGAGACATTTAAGGATGCAGGGACTGACAGAGATGGGGAAGAAGTCTCATCGTGACGTGTAAAGTTTATCTTGCCTGGCTGGGCAGCTCTCTGGGTGCTCAGCACCCCCAAAGCTCTGATCCTAGAATCGCCCCTGCCATATATTGAATAAGGTGTGCAACTGTTGTGAACTTGTGTTAGTCCATAATTTATGTAATTACACTGAAATTGTCTTTTATCTCTTTATCTTTATGTCTGTTTGCTTACAGTTTAACAAGTACCAGTAAACTACCTCAAACGTTGCTCCAGTCTCAGGTGCTTTATTGGACATTTGTTTAGCTCACTGTCGGTCTGTAAAGCACATGGTGAGGGCAGTAGCAAATGTCCTGACTTTAAACATCTTACAGAATTCTTCAAGATTCTTTTCAAACATTTCAGCATGTTCTTAATGGTTTTTCACAGTTTTCTTTCATGTACTACCTCTGAGAAATTAGACCATTCTCTTTACCCCTATAATACTCCATCATCTGTATCGATCAAACCCAACACACACTGCAGTGCTCTTAGGCTACCAAAGTTTGCCATTCCAGTACAAAGAAAAATAACAAATAAGTGGAGAACAAGGTGTTAGGTTGAATTTGTTAAATGTTGCCATTATTGTACTTAAATTTGTAAGTCTTCGTTCAAGCTGTAGGATCAAAGACATTCTTCTGTTTCTGTTCCCCTCTCCAGCCTGTTGAATGGTGAGGGGGGCTATAGTGTAACTGTAGGCACATCCTCAGCAGGAAGTCACACAAACGCACCCCCATCAACACACACACACACACATGCTCGCACATGCACACACACACACACACGCAGTGTTTTAACCTTTTGTGACCATAGGGGGGGGTTTACAATGGGTGTTTGTGTAAACTGTGTGTCACACAATAAAAGGCTGCAAGCGGGGGCTGGTTCTTTGGAGTCATCTGAGATCAAGGGCAGAAGGGCTGCTCTGAGATGCTCCCCTTGCTATAGCATGTGAAAACCGATCGATCGCTGTTCTGTCTTGCTTTCTTCACGGGAATAAGTCTGAACTAGCGGGCCTGCTGTAGCGCAGACCCAACACAAGGCATTGAATAGACACCACTAGCTTCTGAATGCTAAAAGTGGTTGAGCAATGTGTTCTGTTCTTTCAAAGTTGTGACTAACCTTTCACATAGAGCAAAGGGTAAACAGCTGGAAGAGGACAGGCTGAGTTACCCATTTATAATCAGGTCAGCCAGCTACTCCTCTCAGTGCAGTCCAACTCATATTACCATGTTTGTTTCAATTATCCTGCTGTGGATCTGCATTTTCTTTATCATCCTTCAGCTCAAATCAAAAAGGCCAAAGAACTTCCCACCAGGACCCCCAGTCTTCCCCATACTGGGAACCATTTTGCAGCTGAGTTTGGAGAACCCTTTAAAGGACTTTGAGAGGGTAAGAAAAACCTTGCAATGAAATGTGTTTTAATGTCATATTCTTATCCCACTAATGGATTTATTATTAGTATTAAATGGCTCTAAATGTTTAGATACTAAAACTCACACATAAATTGACATTATTGTGATTTTCCTGAAATTAACAGATTCAAGAGTTTGGTTTTTTTTACTGTTGAATATATGAAACCATGAAACAGCTGTGACTGGTAAATGAAATCATTTGAAATCCATAAATCTTACACTATAACGACTCAGCAGGAATGTTGAGTAACATTGCATATCAGCTAATCTCTGTGGTAAACTAAGGGTTGTGGTGTATTATCATTTTGTTAATGTACTTTGAAGTTACAAATTTGCAGAAACAACATGCACGCTAAACATGCAATAAACAGCTTTCTAGTTACCAGTACAGTTCCTTTTATCTCATGACTGTTAACTTTTGCATATATAAACTTGTATGGTACTTACCCTGAAGGTCAGTAAACACTGAACTTAAATAATTTGGTAAATATGTTTAAGTCCTTTAGAAAGAAATGTTCATCTGAATATGTGTAAATGAATTTAACACAGTAACACTGACATGTTACTTTGTTTCCTCCCAGCTGAGGAAGTCTTATGGAGATGTCTACAGTATTTACATTGGCCAGAAACCAGCTGTAGTCATCAATGGGCTGAAGGCCATAAAGGAAGCTATGGTGACTAAGGCTGCTGATTTTGCTGGACGACCCCAAGACTTGTTTATTAATGATGTCACCAAGAATAAAGGTAGAACAGATGTTATCTATCAAAAACATAACATAACAAAAAACCAAAAAAACCCAAACAAAGTCTTTCTATTTCTTTCTGGATTCTAATGTTGGAGGTTTTAGTGTGTTATTATTTGGTGCATACAAAAGAGAAAACATTTATTATTTTAGAAATAATCATGGTGGCAAAACAGACACAAAACATTGCAAATAAATTGATGTACAATAAAAAAATACAACAAGCTGCATTATTACTAATAACTTTCATCCATCATACAAAAAACTACAAACACATTTTTTAAAAATAGCAAATAGGAATCTAAATTATAAGAAGAATCTAAGATGATCTAAGTTTTCAAACCACTTTGGTTCATGTTCTTTGAAACAAGCTGGTTAAAAAATGACTTGCTTCACATGTTCAGGCAATGCAATGTTTTTATTAGAATAGAATAGAATAGAATAGAATAGAATAATCCTTTAATTGTCCCACAAGGGGAAATTTGGTTGTAACAGCAGCCAAAAAGACACATATACAAACAAACAGTACACAGGACACAGAACAGAAACATACACAATTTTTCTTACATATTTACATTAAGGACAATGGTTACTATATACAGAGAGTACTGTACAGTTATTAAATTAAATAAAAATAACTACAGATAAGAGGCAAACCAGGTTGTAGTGCGAATCGGTTGATTAACTTATTGCAGTTACAGCGCAGATGTAAACATCTATGTTTGTTGGGAGCAGTTCTGATTGTACAGTCTGACAGCTGCAGGGAGGAAGGACCTGCGGAAACGCTCCTTCATGCATCGAGGATGCAGCAGTCTGTCACTGAAGGAGCTCTGCAGTTCAGCAACATTTCCATGCGTGGGGTGGGAGACTCTGTCCATCAGAGATGTTATTTTGGCCAGAGTCCTTCTGTCTCCCACCACCTGCACTGGGTCCAGGGTGCATCCCAGAACAGAGCTGGCCTTCCTGATGAGTTTATCCAACCTCTTCCTCTCAGCTGCCGATAAACCGCTGCTCCAACATACAACATTGTAAAAAATGACAGATGCCACCACAGAGTCATAGAAGGTCTCCAAATGACCTCAGCCGCCTCAGCAGGTAGAGTCTGCTCTGACCCTTCCTGTAAAGAGCATCAGTGTTGTGGCTACAGTCCAGTTTATTATTCAGGTGAACACCCAGGTACCTATAAGAGTCCACTATCTCAATGTCCACTCCCTGGATGTTCACCGGTGTCAGTGTGGTGGGTCTGCGTCTCCAGAAGTCCACCACCAACTCCTTGGTTTTCCCGGCGTTGATCAGCAGGTGGTTCTGCTGACACCAGTCTACAAAGTCCAGAGTCCACTGTCTGTACTCTGAGTCGTCCTCACCTGTGATGAGGCCGACTATGGCAGAGTCGTCAGAGAACTTCTGCAGGTGGCAGCGTGGAGAGTTGATGGAGAAGTCTGCAGTGTAGAGGGTGAAGAGGAACGGTGCCAGCACAGTTCCCTGTGGGGCCCCCGTACTACAGACCAGCATGTCAGAGACACAGCCCTGTGACCTCACATACTGTGGACGTTCTGTGAGGTAGTCCAGTATCCACTGGGACATGTGGTGGTCCACTCCCGATAGCTCCAGCTTGTCTCTCAGAAGTCGTGGCTGGATGGTGTTGAAAGCACTGGAGAAATCAAAGAACATGATCCTCACAGTGCTTCCAGGCTTCTCCAGGTGAGTCAGAGCTCGGTGCAGGAGGTAGATGATGGCGTCCTCCACCCCAATGCCAGGCTGGTAAGCAAACTGTAGTGGATCCAATGAAGACCTCACCAGGGGGCGCAGATGGTTTAGAACCAACCTCTCGAGGGTCTTCATCAGATGCGATGTCAGGGCTACCGGCCTGTAGCTGCTGAGGTCCTTGGGATGGGAGGTCTTTGGTACCGGTACCACACAGCAGGTCTTCCACAGCTGTGAAGTGACAGGCTCAGGTTGAACAGATATCCTAGGATGCCACACAGTTCACCTGCGCAGCACCTCAGGAGCCTGGAGCTGATGCCATCTGGACCTGCAGCCTTCCGCACCTTGATCTTGCAAAGCTCATTCCTCACTTGAAGTGCTGAGATAGAAAGAGTGGATTTTGGGGGAGGGGTGTGTAGGTTGGAGTCCACAGAAGCCGGGGGTGGGTGTAATGACTGGGAGCTGGGAGGTGTGAAGCTGAGAGGTGTGCAGTCCTGAGATGAAGGACAGGCAGTCCCTGAAGATGAAGGAGATTGCAGCAGGGGGGACGATGCTGTGGGAGGGGTGGGTGGTTGATCAAACCTATTAAAATATTTATTTAGGTCATTCACCCACCCCAAGTCTCCTGCAGCCTGGGGGGTTGGTTTTTGTCCTGAGATTGTCTTCAGGCTGTTCCAAACCCCTCTGATGTTGTCCTGTTGCAGCTGCTCTTCCATCTTCCTCCTGTAGTTTTCCTTTCCCTGCCTTATCTTCCATTTCAGCTTCTTCTGAACAACTCGCAGCTCCTGTTTGTCTCCAGATCTAAAGACTCTCTTCTTCTCCTTGAGGAGAGCCTTAATTTCAGGATTTATCCATGGCTTGTTGTTAGAAAAACACCGTACCTTCTTGATGGGTACGGTGTTGTCCACACAGAAGTTCATGTAATCCATAATGCAGTCTGTGATGCTGTTGAGGTCATCCTCCAGGGGGCTGCAGAGGTTGTCCCACACAGTAGAACAGAAACAGTCCCTCAGGGCCTCTTCAGTCTCTGCCGACCATTTCCTTACTGTGCGTTTCACAACTGGTTCTCTTTGTACTAGAGGTTTATACACAGGCTGGAGATGAACCAGATTGTGATCTGAGCCCCCCAGGGGAGGGAGAGGTGATGAGCTGTATGCCTCCTTGGTGTTGGCATACAATAAGTCCAATGTTTTATTGTCTCTGGTGTGGCAGGTGACATACTGGGTGAAGGTGGGGAGAGTGGAGGACAGGGAGATGTGATTAAAGTCCCCAGAGATCAGGAAAAGGGCCTGAGGGTGCTGTGTTTGGAGTCTGCTGGTTACAGTGTGCAGGACCTCACAGGCTGCTGCAGCGCTAGCAGAGGGCGGGACATACACAGCTATCATAATCACGTGTGTGAACTCTCGCGGTAGATAGTACGGTCTCATGCTAACCGCTAGCAGCTCGATGTCCTTACAGCATAGCGTCTCTTTGATAGATAAATGCCCAGAGTTACACCATCTATCGTTCACAAACACAGCCGACCCCCTCCTCTCTTCTTACCACTCTCTGTTGTTCTGTCAGCCCGGCTCAGATGAAAACCATCCATGTTTATGTGTGAGTCCGGAGTTAGCGCAGTTAGCCACGACTCTGTGAAGCACATCAGGCTGCACTCCCTGTAGCTCCTCTGATGTCGGGTAAGAGCCGCCAGTTCGTCTACTTTATTGGGGAGAGATCTCACATTCCCCATAATAATAGATGGAATCGCTGGCTGGTACCTCCTAACTTTACTGCAACGCCCGATCCCGGCCCGAGTACCGCGTCTCTTCCTCCTCACCTCGCGGGGGATGTTGGCTTGCTCGGCGGTAGGCAGGGCAGCGGAGGCTCCGAGGGCTAACAGCTGATCCCTGCTGTAAACAATGGGAGGTCGGACCTCCACGCGCTCTCCGGACAAAGACGCCGTAAAAAATGTAATAAAGAACACCATCGTCCATAGAATTCTGAGCTCCATTGTGGGGGACAGCAGTCCACAATAGAAAAACAAAAACAATAAACACAAAACAACAGAGAAACATATATTAAAGAGAAAAAAGGACTCGGTCAGGTCGGAGCTGCTGATACTGGCTGCCAGCTCGGAGCGGCGCCGGAAGTAAGAGTTTATTGCACTTGCCTGCATGTTTAACCAGAGTCTAACATTCCCAGAGCAGCTTCTATCAGTTGACCTGTTTTGCTTATTTTAAGATCCTCGTAGTTATCCTGGAATTGCACTACGGTTCACGGTTAAATCAATAATTTAATTGTAGTATGCATGCTAGAGATGCTAGCATGCATGCTGATGACTGCAGTGAAACTCCAGTGAGATTCTGGTATATCGAGCTGTATTGAATAAAATCTAAATAAAAAATGAAATAAGCCAGAAAGTAGAGTAATGATGATCCTTACGTCCTTCCCTTCTTTGTGTTTCTAATTCTGTTGTAGGGGTCATTATGGTCGATTATGGCTCTAGTTGGAGGGAACATCGTCGCTTTGCTCTGATGACTTTGAGGAACTTTGGTCTGGGGAAGAACTCGATGGAGGACAGGATTCACGAAGAGATAAAATATCTTGTTAGTACGCTGGAGGAGAGCGTTGGTAAGCGTTGGTCGACATAACTGAATTTTGTGCTGTGCCGTTGTTTCCGTAATGTTCTTTTGTGTTGTTTTACAATGCTGTGCTGTTACATTATCAGGTAAAACCATGAGTCCACGAGTCATGTTTCACAATGCTGCCTCCAACATCATCTGCCAGGTTCTGTTTGCTAGACGCTACGAGTATGATGATGTGCTAATCAAACAGATTGTTCAGTGCTTTACTGAGAATACCAAGATGGCCAATGGACCGTGGGCTATGGTGAGTAAAAGCATGTTTCTGAGGTAACAAAGTTTCCTCAGGAATATCATTAAGGCGGAGATTTTACTGCAACAATTCCACCTGTAACAAAACTAACATGCAGATGTTTTTGTGACATCTAGCTTTAGCATGTTAGCATGTTAATTTGATAAGTAGAACCAACAAAAAAGGAAAACCAGGATTGGTCCGGTCTGATGATATTTAAACAAATTACCCCGCTTGTCTTTCCTTTCAGCTCTATGACTCTTTTCCTATAATTCGTAACCTGCCACTGCCCTTCCAAAAGGCCTTTCAGAATATGGAGGTAATTTTAATTTTCACTTTAACAGCAGGAAGAAGTAAAATTATTTCAAACTGTGAATAATTTTGTTTGCTCTTTAGACTTGTAGGAATATTACAATTGATTTAATCAATGAGCACAAGACGACCAGAGTCCCTGGAGAGCCACGAGATTTTATTGACTGCTATTTGGATGAACTGGAGAAGGTATACGAGTGTAAAAGAAACAGATCTGTTTTTCATATTCTATTTACATATGTATTAGGCATATTTAAAATCAGATTAATTTAATCCTGCTTTCTAAAAGGAAATGCCTAAATACTTCACAGAAATGTTTTTGTTTTTATTTTACAATTTTTAATTAATTTCCAGTAACAGGTTAAGACTTTTGTCTTACAATAATTGTTCCCCTTTTTTGTAGAGAGGCAATGACAGGTCTTCATTTTCAGATGACCAGCTCATTATGTACTCTTTAGATCTTTATGTTGCTGGGACTGACACCACCTCCAACACCCTACTTACTGGTTTTCTTTACCTTATGAACTACCCACACATACAAGGTAAACCTGCACATGTAAATAATGCATATTATGGTTATTTGTCATTGAATTCTATGACTTGTGCTTTAGCCTTCACATAACAGAATCTAAATTGAAACACAGCTTATAAAAAATGTAGGTGGGGCCAAAAGGAGACCTGCTTAATCCTGCATTTTCATCTTTCTTTTGAGCCCTAAATTACTACTTACAAAATACAGTGTTATCATGTTATGTAAGCTGTTGTTCCGAATTCAAAAATATTGAAGATGAGAACAAAACAACAATGGTCCAGAAGAGTTTGGTCAAACAATGATTTTATTGAACACACGCGCGGGGAGATGAATACTGCAACACAATCAGCATAGATCTCCACCCAAAAATACACTTCAAAATGCTTTTACTATATCAGGGTTCCGCCCCTTCATGCGTCAATTACAAGTAATGCTTCACTGAACAAGCTAAAATACAGACAGAGAAGTTCCTCTTTTCTCCCTCCCGATGGACTTATAATTTTCTTGATTCGTCTTCTGTCAGCTGTTGCTGAGCAAACTCAAATGCAGTTAGAAGCTAAATGAATTCCAGGCCTTTGGCCTAACTATCTTCTATAATCCTTTGTGTTTGTAAGCGTGTAGGCATTACCTTTCTGTTGTTCCAAGTCACTTACACAATATATCGTCCGGACATTGCGCCGAACGAAGCTTAAGACCTTAAATAGACTGAGCACTAACTCTTCATGAGCACATTTGCAATGTGTGTATAAAATTATTATAGCTGCCCCTTCAATAAAAGTTTTAATATAATGCTGGTGGCTTTACTACGCATGTTAATGCAATGTTAATGCTGAAAACTATATGTAGCAGTAAAATATTTTCTTTATTCCCACACTGTCAAGGATACTTGAGGGCACATGGGAGTTTGCCCAACCAGTCTATATGTGTTTTGTGGACTTGGAGAAGGCATTCGACCGTGTCCCTCAGGTGTCCTGTGGGGTGTCTGACCCATTGCTATGGGCCATTCCATCCTTATACAACCGTTGTAAGAGCTTGGTCCTCATAGCCGGCAATAAGTTGGGCTTCTCTGCTTGGGCTGCTGCCCCCGCAACCCGGCCCCAGATAAGCGGAAGAAGATGGATGTATGGATGGATGGAAGCGGATGTGGATGTTAATGTGTGATGTTATCTCTCTTACACAGAAAAATGTCAGCAAGAGATAGATCAAGTATTGCAAGGGAAAGATCGGGCCAGTTTTGAGGACAGACACAAGATGCCTTACACTCAGGTACTGTATATGTTAGAGATCTTGCTCCTTACAGTTGTCCTCTATTTAGACGAGTTGCACTGGGTCTTCATAGATCTAGGGAAATCATATGATAGGATGCCAAGAGAGGAACTGTGGTACTGGATGAGGAAGTCAGGAATGGATACAAAATATATTAGAATAGTGTAAGACATGGACGAGGACAGCAAGACAGTGATCAGGAATATAGCAGGATTTGAAAATGAGTTCAAGTTGAGGCTGGAATTACATCAGGATTGGACCCTTTGTTTACAATGACAGATGAGATCAGGCAGGAGTCTCTGTGAACTATAATGTTTGTAGATAACATTGTGATCTATAGTGAGAGTAGGGAACATGTGGAAAGAGCCTGCAGAGCAGAGGTATGCTCTGGAGTGACTATGATGGTAAACATTAGAAATGAGTATATCAGAAGGACAGCTCACGTTGATCAGTTTGGAGACAAAGTTAGAGATGCAATGTTGAGATGGTTTGCTGTACACATGTACATCCCTCCTCTGTGGATAATTTGGACAAAGGATAGGAAAGATGGAGCTGGCAGGCAGGAAAAGAGGAAGACCACAGAGAAGGCTCATGGAAATAGTGAAGAAGGACATGCAGAGGGTTGGATGGGAAGGATGTTAGAGATAGGTTGAGATGGAGACAGTAAGCACAAATTCCAGCATTTTAGCTGAATTATAATGTTGTCAAATCGGTGTCATGCTGAATCTTTTGGTTCTTTCATGGTCTGGTTGTCTTGGCAACAGATCCAAAATCTTAAAACTACAAAACTAATTAGAAGATGCACTTAAACAGCATCATTCAGGAAATCCATTCAGCAATGGCAGCTCTGCTTTTACTGAAGGAATTGGTCTGACTTGATGTAGACTTGATCTACTGAAAATAAAAGAAGCATTTCATGGTAAAGGAGTATCATCATAACCTTTTCCATGCTTTGAATAGTTATTTGTAATGAGTATTAGAAGGAACATTATTTATGCAAACATCATGTTTTAACATAACGCATAAAATCTAGTAATGCTGCTGTATGATAAAAAACACATGGAGTACTTGGACAAACTCCACTGGGTGTTGTTCTTGTAGAACACTTGTGTGTGCAGACAAAGTAGTTTTCATGCGATTGCAGGTTAATGAGAAAATTAGACTGATATGGCTTTTTATCAGGATTTCTTACTGTGTTCAGGTTCAGATCAGTTCCATATTAAGTAACAGTGAAAGGAGCCCTCTGAATAGAAAAGGTCTCTGCTCAGACTAAGATAAAGAACAGATAATCTCTTCATCCAGGCTGTGATTCATGAAATACAGAGAATTGCCAACACTGTTCCTCTCAGTGTCTTCCACTGCACCAACAGAGACACAGAGCTCATGGGATATTCCATTCCCAAGGTAAGGGACAACTGATTAAATCATTTTTAACATTAGATACAATAAAGTCAAGAGCATCCTTAGTGGACTTGTCTTTGCATTTGTTTTCTTCTCAGGGTACAGCGATCATCGAAAATCTGACCTCAGTCCTCAACGAGGAGGGACAGTGGAAATTCCCTCATGAATTCAACCCTGAAAACTTCCTCGATGTCAAAGGAGAGTTTGTTAAACCAGAGGCCTTCATGCCTTTCTCTGCAGGTAAACGACCACAAACACACTGAGTGACACAGACAGGGCCGATTAACCTTTAAACCCTGCTTGAAACATACATGCCCAAAATTAATTGATTATTTCTCTATGATTACAAACTTGGTGTAAAATATCTTGGTATCAAAATAAAGTTAACACTTGTGAGACTTAATCATAGGTAGACGCGTCAGAGCAGATGTCACTGTGTCAAAGAAGCTGAGGATGGACCACAGAAAAATATCAAGGCTTTTTTTCCTTTTTGTCTTTTATAGCATGTAAAATATGCTGTAGTTAGCAGACCAAAAACATAAGAAAACTATGAATCCACATATGGACATGCCCCTGTTCCCACAGTACCAGGGATCTTGGTTAAATCTGTTTGTTTTTGATTGTTACTCGTTTTGATTGTTTTTGATAACTTTGAAGTGTCTTGTAATACCTCAGGTCCTCGGACATGTCTCGGAGAGGGTCTGGCTCGTATGGAGCTCTTCCTCATGATGGTGACTCTGCTGCACAAGTTTAAATTCATCTGGCCAGAGGATGCAGGACAACCAGACTTCACTCCAGTCTTTGGCATCACTATGAATCCCAAACCTTATGACATGAAAGTTCAACTCAGAATGCCACAGTGAGGTGGTGTGCTTCATAGAAGGAGAAAGAAGCAATTTAGTCTAATTTTATTTTATTAAAATTATTGTCCTTTATTCATTCATGGTTGATTGGTTGATGTATTATTGAAAAAACAGTGAGACTTTGTAGAAAATGTCCTATTTTATAACATCTTCTTTCATGTTTAAGAAAAGACTTTTTAAGATAAGAAACACATTCTGCTGGGAAGGTTTAACTGAGATGTGCATCAATACAGTGGTTCTCAAGCTGTGGGGCATGGGCATTGATGACAAGGGGAATAATGAGAAAAACTAAGTTGAATGAGAATAATTTATGTAGGATATGTATATCTGTACGATGTGTGTAGGAAAAAATAAACTTCCCCAAACACTTCCCTCGTTACCCTTCTGTGTGTATTTATGTCTGTCCTGCGGCGCTATCTCCCTGGTGGGTGTGTTTTTCCCTGCATGTTTCTGTATCTTTAATTTATGTTCCTGTATTCCAGTTTAGATTAGCTTAGTTTTGTATCTCCAGGACTCTGTCAATAAAGCTGTTTTTGGGTTTTCTAGGTCCTGCCTGTGATTCTGCACTTGGGTCCTAACCTGCCTGCGTCACACAGCTGTTTCATGACAGGAAGTCACTTTAAAACTCAGATTAAATAATCTATGAACCAGGGTTAAAGGGTTGCGTCTTTTGGTTAGTTATTTAGTTCTAATTCTGATCTGATTTGACGTGTAAGTACTTTTTGTATTTTTTGCTGTTTGGTGATTTGGTGTAGTATTGTGCATGTTTACATACATAGTCTGTGGCAATTCTGAGTTTGTGAATACAGAACAAACTAATTCAGAGAAGAAAACACTGACAAGTAATAATTTTGTGCATGAAATATTGGTAAGTATGGTTAATGCAGGTATTTCTGGGTTCTGTTGTTTTCAGTTTTTCTAGAAGGAAGTACAGGAGAAATATGTGTCTTTTAAAACCATTTAATTTGCTTTGGCAGTTAAAATTACAAGTTACAGTGCTGGACTTCTCTGTGAAATCAGCCGTCTGTCTTCACACGAATCGGGCTGTACAGGTTTATACCCCAAGAATAACACATTTTATTATGACTGTCTTCTTCCGGAAGCAACATGGCCTGCTGTCTCCCTATTGTCTTCTCTCCATTCACGTTCGACCTCGGATCTTCTCCTTTTCCTGGAATGACAGAGACAGAAAAGAAAACGCCTCCCTGCCTAGCCTTGATTAATTAATATCATCCTACTGATTCTATTTATCTAAGTTCTGGAAATCCTGTTCGGACTCCCTTGACCCAGAAGATATCAACCTGACTGTTAACCAGTGTGATGTGTAAGCATGCTGCAAAAAGACGCTCTGTCCTCTACGTCAGTCTCAATATTTCAATTCAGTCATAGCGCTGAATGAGGCTCAAAAACACGGAGCGCCAGCAAGCTAATGAACTGCAACGTGTATATCAGTGGTTCCCAAACTTATTTTGCTAGGCCCCCCTTTGTTTTACAAGAAAATGTTCGCCCCCCCCCCCCCCCCCCCCGCGTGCGCGCACGGGCACAAACACATCCTCCAAACACACACACCCATATTTTGCTCCATTGCGGTTTATTTCACACCTCAAACATTTAGTAAACAATTAAGCAAATACAAGTAAACTGCAATAAATTACAGGTAGTAATAAAATACACTACTAACTCTTTTATGCTACGTCCACACCTACACGGGTATTTTTGAAAGCGCAGCTGTTTCTGTGCGTTTGGACCTTTCATCCACACGTAACCGCGTTTCAAATCACCGAAAACTGAGATTTTTTTTTTAACTCCTTTTTTGTGTTTATGTGTGGACGAGGAATACAAAGTTCATCACACAGCGTATGTGCTTTTTTTCACGTCGCTGTGCACGCGTTATTGTTTACATGAGATGAATTGCAGAATGGCAGATAGAGACAAAATACTGTTACTGTTACTCTGACTATCTGCGGGTTTTACACGCTTACATATACACACACAGTTACTGTCCCTGCATTTAGAAAGGCAGAGGCGTCACTGTGTAATAATATTCAACATTGCTATCAATACATTTTTTAAAAATGTCTCTCTGTGCAAAATGGGTTCAAAAACATAAACAGCTGTGGGATACTGTTTGTCCGTGATTTATACAGGGGGAACAGATTGTGGCAGGATCAGCCTGATATTATTTGTATCCCACTGTAACTGTATAAAGAGCTAACATGTCCAAAATGTCAGGAGTAGTTAGTCATTACAACAAGTGTTTGTGAACTAAAAATCAAGAATGTTGGATACGGTTTGTCCGTGACTTGGAGAGCCCAGCGCTGCTCCCGACACAGGGAAAACTAATTCTGCAGGGGAGACCTACCTTGGCACTTGTGCAGGTGAAGCCAAAGGGAAGATATGCTTCATTATATTTTCTAGTCTTTGGCTTAGAATGAAGTTGGTTTGGAAACATATGCAGCTATGCTTCATCTCCTGCTTTGCGTTTGTGTGGGAGCCCCGTGTTAGCAGTGTCCAAGCGTCCCCCCCTTTTCATAGGGGGCGGGCCCCACACTTTGGGAAGGTCTGGTGTATATAAACTTAATAAAAAACAGCTTTACTTAATCATTTTAATTCTAACAGTTCACATAGTTTGTGAATGAATTCCAATGGGTCTACAAAAATGAGTTTGAGGAACTGGTACTTACTAGACATGGAAACCTTGTACATTTTTTTAGCTTGACATCCTGTTATTTGAAAGTACACAAACAGAAAAGGGAGGGCTAACGACTGAACTACCCCTTTAAAAGAGGTCAACCATGTACACTACTCTTTTTTGAGTGCATTCCTGTCTGTCTCAACATGTTTGTTTCACTTGTGCTGCTATGGCTCTTCATTTGGATCGCCATCCTTCATCTCAAATCCCGGAGGCCCAAGAACTTTCCACCAGGACCTCTTAACGTGCCCCTACTGGGCAGCATTTTTCACCTGAGCCTAGAGAACCCCTTGAAAGATTTTGAGAAGGTAATAAAAATGCTGTTTGTTGAATTGTGTTGTTTTAAATGACCTAAAGTTTTATCATTTTAAGAAAGGAAAAATGGGCCATTCTCAGTACTGATCTTACCTTTTTTAAGGTGATTGCCTCATATGTTGTTGGTATAAAGCTAACTCTCTGCACACTTGGCATTTACCCAGCCAATACTGCAAGTCACTGGACAGAGTGCACCTTACCTTCTTGATAAGTCAATATTTGCCAACAGAGTTTTTCTGTATGTGTGAAGGGGGTTATCTTTATGTTTCTTTATATAAAATAATAAAAGAGCAGTATACGCTTCAAAAAATCAATTATTTTATTGAGTATAATTTGTCAGTATAGCTTTACTAAACATTTCAGTGCTGGATAGTTATAACAAAAACCGATAATATGCCACAAGCTGTGTCTAGCAGGATGCGTACACAGGGTCCTATTTTCAGGTCATAGTAAAAAAAATATTAAGGACATAAATTACATTTAATTGAATTTAATTAAACACAAGAATCCTTTTTTCATAGCTGCTTTAGACCATATAAAATGTTAATTCCTCTGGTCTGTACTTCCCTACATGGCAAATATGTTTAAAGCCCCTTCAAAATGTAATATTCATTTGAGGGTGTGATGCATGGATTTCAAACATGTCATTTTGTTTCCTCCCAGCTGAGGAAGTCTTATGGAGATGTCTACAATATTTTCCTGGGGCGCGAACCAGCTGTGGTCATCAATGGTGTAAAGGCCATGAAGGAGGCTATGGTGACCAAGGCTGCTGATTTTGCTGGACGACCTCAAGGCTTGTTCGTTAATGAGATCAGTGATGGGAAAGGTAGAATTTACATCATATGTTATATGAGGTATAATGGAATAATAGTCAAATCATCTTTATCAGAAATTCTAGCTGCGATTCAGAGTCAAATTTACGTTTTGGTGGGTGTTTTGTTGCTGCGTCTCCAGTGCCCCTGTCGTGACTTCTGCATGCATCAAAACAAGCGAAACAGACTAACAGTGGTTTGTGTTTCCTACCTGGGAAAGTTGATATTGCTTAAGTTATACTGACTTTAAACTACACTGTCAGGATCAATTGTTCACTTAATTTTTAGGCCAAGAGGTTGCAGAGCTTTGGAACAGGGAAGATTCTTGAGTTCTTTCTTCTTTACATTGCTCAACCTGTTGTAGGAGTCATTATGGCAGATTATGGCTCTAAGTGGAAGGAACAGCGTCGCTTTGCTTTGATGACTTTGAGGAACTTTGGTCTGGGAAAGAATTCAATGGAGGAGAGAATTCATGACGAGATCAAACACATCATCAGTACCCTGGAAAAGAACATTGGTATGTTCATCGATGGGTTCACGCAACAATTTTGCACGGTGCTGTCGGTTGCAGAATATTTGTTTGTACTCTCGTACAGTGCTGTCTTGTTTCATTGTGTCTCTTACAGGTAAAACAATGAGCCCTAAGGTTATGTTTCATAATGCAGCCTCCAACATCATCTGCCAGGTTCTGTTTGCTAGACGCTACGAGTATGATGACGAGTTAATCAAACTGTTTGTTGAAATCTTTACCGAGGTTTCAAAGATAGTCAATGGACCGTGGGCCACGGTGAGTAAAACTGACAGCAACGCTATCGAGGCAAAGCGTTTACACTTTGCTAACAGGTCTGTGAGACTGCTTGGACCAACATGGCCGCAGTCTTCAGCTCAGTCTACAACTGAAGGTGAAACGTCTTCAAGATCAAAATCCACTGTGGAATCACTGCTATATTCTTATTGTTTAGAAGTCAGAATGGACTTTGTACTGACTTTTTGACTGTCCATCCAACATAGTTTCGCCAGTCAAATAAAAATGTTAAAAGTTATCTTCAGCAATACGTCTTCTTCCACCCATTTTGTTGTTTGGTTGTTTTTCTGTAGCTGTATGACGCTTTTCCTATAATACGTAACCTGCCACTGCCCTTCCAAAAGGCCTTTAAGAAAATGGAGGTAATGTTGAAGATCATTCTTACCACATGTTTGTACAATAAAGATAAAAACATACGCATGCACACTGTCAGTGAAAAACGAAAAGTACGAATTAAGAATTGCATGTTTTAGATTTATAAGAATCTTTCACGTCGCATGGTGAGTGAGCACAAAGAGACCAGAGTTCCTGGAGAGCCACGAGACTTTATTGACTGCTACCTGGATGAACTGGAGAAGGTGTGTGAGCGTGAAAAGGAAAGCAATAAATAAATACAAATTCTCAGTATTTACTCAGTATCATGTTACACAAGTATAACACTCATACGCTTATATGTATGATATGATACATTTTTGTCTTGCTTGAATGTTTCTTACAATTATCACTCTCTGCATTTTTAGAGAGTTGATGAAGAGTCTTCATTTTCAGAAGAAGAGCTCATTATTTACTCCCTGAATCTTCACTTTGCTGGGACTGACACCACCTCTAACACGCTTCTTACTGGTTTTCTTTACCTGATGAACTATCCACACATACAAGGTAATACAACTCCCCCCGTACTAATTTATAATTTGATCAAGAAAAATTCAACTTGCTGGCATATTTATAGTAAAATATTACACTACTTTTAAATTTGTAGTGTTTTATTTACATTATCTGTCCAGTAGATATTAGTTTGTGCACACAAGATGTTTTTGTATGCTAGACTAAAACAAAACAATTGATTTTCATCCAAGATTTTGCTTTTTACTGTGAACAAAAAGAGTCCCTGCCAGAGCTGTGCTTTCACAATCATTTAAAAATACGCAACAATTCCCATGTTAGAACCTAATAAGGTATTCTTAAAAATAGCTGGAAATGGTCTTTAAGCTTGTCAAATCAAAGTTGGTTGAAAATATAGTCAGTATAGTTAGACTAGTTCATCTTTAGTCCATAGACAAGTCAGGAACGTGTTTTGCCAGTTTTTAGACCTCACTTAAGTAGAGGCAGTGTAGAAACATATGAATTTGTCCACTTCATGTTAGTGTGTTGAAAAACAATGCAGAATTACAGTAAATGAAAAGCACCCATTATTAATAACTTGTTTAATCCTATGTTTAGTGCATCATTCACTTGTGACATCTCTTTAAATAGCATTAACTGTTGTTTGTTATGTAACATTTGTGTTTGATTTTCTTTGCAACACATTGTATGATGCAACATCTCCCACAGAACGATGTAAGCACGAGATAGACCGAGTGTTAGACGGGAAGGACCACGTCAGTTTTGAAGACAGACACAATATGCCCTACGTGCAGGTACAAATCATACAACATATGTCTGGTCATATGTTTACTCATATTTTACAATGAAGACAAGAGGACCCAAACGCAGGGTATTGCAGACTGAACATTACGACTGGTTATGTCGCTCTAGCATTGTCATGATCGAGCCAGCATTTTGAGTTTTCATTTATGTTGATGGTTTGTGTTTAAGTTCATTTAGTTATAAGCTGCTAAGTTTCCCAGTTATGGTTCATTGTTTATTAGTGTGTCGGTCGCGAACGAAATGGCTCTTAGAGCCTGGTCTTTGAAGTGAACGACGCGAGCCGTGTTTTTTTTCTCCTTTCTCTCACCCTCTCTCGCACTTTTTTCCCGCTTCACTCCGCACGCGAGCCTTGTGCTTTGCGCTGGGCAGAGGAGGGAGGGGCGGTAGTTGCACTCACAGTAGCACAGGAACAGAGCGGGAGGGAGAGAGAGAGAAAGAGAGCCAGGGACAACAACGTCACATTAGAAAGGTATAGTAATCATCCACAACTATTTTCAGTTGCAGATGATAAAGGATTCAGAAAGTTTATTCATGCAGGCCCATATGACAGAGAATATGCATCTTCTTTTTGTTTTGCGTATCTTAATTTATATTTAATTGTGTTGTGGTTTGCAGTGTTTTGTGTTGTTTCACTTTAAATTTGTTTAAAAGGAAAAAGCTGAAAATTTAAATAGTTAAAAGTTGAAATGTAAATAGTTGTTTTTTGTATTATATGATTTATTTATTACATTTTATGTGGAGTGAATAAATAAAAGTATATTTACGGTGGCCCCTAGAGACAAAGCACGTACAAACTCAGAAGCACGTAAAAACTCCAAAACATGTACAAAACACAACAGAAGTGCTCCAGGATGCTAGGGGCAGTGCTGAGCTTTTGTTACCTAGTGGCTACACAAGCCAAGAAGTACCAACGACCGGATTTGGTGTGTGGTAGTAACAGGTAAATGAACATTTTTTTAATTATTTGAATATATATGAGTGCTTGTGTATAAATACACAAACAATACACATATGCTTTCAATTGTGTAATTTAAGTGATCTAGGTAGCTCTGTTTTGGAAGGTCAGTTAACGCTAGCAATGTGTTTTGGAGTTTGTACGTGCTTCGTCTCTAGGGGCCACCGTATATATTTATATGTAAACATATAAATAAATCCATGTTTGTTTAACATGAGTAATTTCTTTTGTGCATAATTTTATATTGTTGTTGATAATAAATTAATTAAAGCAACAACACAACCTGAAGAGCCGGTTGGGAGCCGAAAGAGCCGGCTCTTTATAGTGAGCCGAGCGGAAAGAGCCGGTTCTCCTAAAAGAGCCGGAATTCCCATCACTATTGTTTATTAGATTCTGTGGGCTCAAATTGTTGTCATAAATATTTTTTAACCTTGTAAACCAAAATATCTGAAAATTTTTTGTTTACGCATCTATAGAGGAGAATTTGTGTGTGTGTAAAAAAGATTTACACAAGTTACAATTTTTTTGTTAAGGTCTGCTTACAGATACAAAACAAAAAACTACGTGTAAAACTCTGCGTTCAGGTTCCCTGGCTGTGTGTGAGTTTCAACTTACGAGTACAAATTTTGACCCAATTTTTCTTCCTTTCAGCTGATTGTTCAATGTCATGTCAATCGCAAATTGGCTGTCAGAGGGATGCTTTACTGAGCTTCAGGTCCTGGAAGGGTAATACAGTTTAAAGCTGGAGGATCTCTATATGAATATCCCATAAGGCTCATACAAGCTAGGCTAGGTCCCTTAACTTTCGGAAGCTGTTGAAAGGATAAAGTTGTGATATACCAGTGGTCAGAAATACCATTATTACTTTAGTATTACTTTAACACAAAGTCAGGGCTGACCCGGGACCATTGCTGTGAGTCACACTGCACAGCATAAAGGCCCTTTCACAACAGACGCACCATGCGCTGCACTCACCGCTAAGAGAGAAGGATCCAAAGCTGGCCGTAGTGCTCTGTCGTTTTTTTTGCGGCAGCTCTATGTGTACTAGATGCGCCTGCTCCTTGTCGTTTTAAAGTATGTATCTCTCTGACTTTATATCCTCTACAAGAGTTTGTGTTGTATTATCTTCAAATGTTCAATAAAAACATGTATTGCTCATTCACAATGAAGAAAGCTTTATAACTATCCCGACTAGTGAAAAGTGTGTCATTTCCACAACACTGCTTTCCCCCCGAGGTCCACAGAGCCGTTGAAAAGGCTCTGGAGGTCCCTGTGTAAGCACGTAAACCTGCGACAAAAATCCACCGAACTCAGACACGCACAGAATGTTTTCCTTCGTGGTGATGAAGGAAAACGCTGGCACATGAAAGGGCATTTACCCTTCCAGGATCTGAAGCTCAGTAAACCACCCCTCTGACAGCCAAACCCATCTGTTCTCTGATTGGATTGTTAAATTTGTGATTGACATGACATTGAACAATCAGCTGAAAGGAAGAAAAATTGGGTCAAAATTTGTACTTGTAAGCTGAAACTCTCACACAGCCAGGGAACCTGAATGCAGAGTTTTACCCGTAGTTTTTTGCTTTGTATCTGTAAAAAAAAATTGTAACTTCTGTGAATATTTTCTACAAACACAAATCTTTTTTACACACACACAAATAATCATCTGTAGATGCACAAACATAAAATTTTCAGATATTTTGGTTTACAAGGTTACAAAATTCAGTTCACAACTACGCATTTGATTTACAAGTACAAAATATTTATGACCACAATTTGAGCCCATAAGATTCCTCTTGCGTCTTTGCCCCCTGTGTTGAACTCTCCTTTGCCCTTCATGTGTTTCAATGATATCTTTGTCTCCCGTCTCCTCCATGTTTCCCCCCTGTGACCTGTACCATCTGTCATGCCCCCCCACCCACCCTCCTGAGCCATTACGTTCTGTTTGTTATGTCCATGTCTCATCCGATCAGATGTCCAATCGTCTGCTATGCTGCTGCGTTTATGCCATGTTTCAGGTTTTTCATGTTTCCATGCCAGGTCTTCTCGTTAAGGTTTCTTCATGCCAGGTTTCCATGTTCATGTTCCAGGTTTTTTATGCCTAGCCTTAGTTCACCCAGTTTAGGTTATTACGCCTTTACCCAGTTGTTTTGAACTGTTTAACCAGTCTTAAATAAACCGCTCGCTTTCTGTTAAGATTAAGTTTCGTTTTTCGCGTGTCAGCACTTGGGTCCTCCTTCTCAGTCCACGCAGTCTGCTCCCTTGACAGTGCTTGGCACGCTTTTTAATATTTTTGTGGGCGTGGAGATGTTTTTCAAAATGAAAAGTAACCCCATTGAAAACAAAACAAAAAGAGAAGCATTTATGTGTTAACTAGGGGTGCAACAATACACAAAATTCACAGTTCGGTTCGGTTCGACACTTGGATGTCATGGTTCGATATTTTTTCCATACAAAAAAAATGTTCATGACTTTTTTAATTTGCAATTTATTAAAATTATAAATATTTCTTTTAACTCAAAAGTACAGTTTTTAAATTAAATGTTGCTGAAACAACAAAATAATCTTCTTCCTCCTAGTGTTATTTCTGCTCTGCGGGGCCCGCTTTTCTGCAGAGCCGCCTCCATTCGGTACGATCAAGGGCGTCGTTCAGGTTGGCGCCGATCTTCTTCATGTCATCTCTAAATTGGTCCATCCATCACCTTTTTGGTCTGCCCCTTGGTCGCCGGCCTTGGGGGCTGAGTCGCATTGCTGTTCTTGCCACCAATTTTTCGTCACTTCTGACCACGTGCCCAGCAGTTGTGCTCTTTGCATCTTCTCCGTAATTGGTGCGATGCCCAGCTGCTTTCGGATGTCGATGTTTGTGACGTGGTCCCATTGTGTCAGGCCCAGGCACCATCGCAGCATCCGCATTTCCATTGTTTGAAGGGCTTGTTTGTGCTTTGCAGTGGCCGGCCAACACTCTGATCCGTAAATGGCCACAGGGCGCACTACGGTCTTGTAGATCTTCGACTTGAGGCGGTCAGCCATTCGTCGGTCGCACAGGACACCAGTGACTTGGTGCCACTTCATCCAGGCCGCACTTCTGGCAGGATGTCACCGTCGTTGCTGATCATCGATCCGAGGTACTTGAAGTGAGATACCTTCGCCAGGTCTTCTCCATCGACACTGATGGTGCTGTCAGTTTGGGGGCCAGTATTCAGTCTTTTTGGTGTTCAACCTCAGCCCGTACTCACTCAGGCGTGTCTTCCATTGCTGTGTTTGGCGTTGCAGCTCCATTCGAGATTCATCTGTGAGGAAGACATCGTCAGGATAGAGGAGTGTCCAAGGGTGGGGAGCTTGGAGGTCAGCGGTCGCAGTGTCCATGCAGAGGATGAAGAGAAGCAGGGACGGCGCAGAGCTTTGGTGAACGCCCACGGTGATGTTGAAAGGTGGTGATGTTCCCACTGGGCTTCTGACTGTGCTGGTCACGTTTCTGTACAAGAGCTTGATCCAATCGACGTAGGCCTCGGGGACCCTGTGTGATCGCAGAGAGTGCCAGATCAGGTCATGAGGGACTCGGTCGAAAGCCTTTTCCCGGTCGAGGGAGGCCATATGGATGGTCTTGGTCTTCTCTCGGTGCTTCTCCAACAACAGGCAGGCAACATGGATGGCATCTATTGTGCCGCATCCTTTGACGAAGCCACACTAGTTGGGTGTTATTGTGACGATTTCCTGCAGCCTGGCGTCAATGATCCGCTCGAATATCTTCATGGTGTGGCACAGGAGTCGGATCGGGTGGTAATTGAGAAATACTGGCTCCAACGTTCGAGGATGGTGGGCGGGTCGCGGAGGATCTGATGGTTGGGATCCTTGATGTGTTTGACCTGGCCGATGTCCTGCGTTGCTCGATGGTGGTTTCTGGTGAGGCGGTAGATTTTGTTCGCTCCCCCGGGCATGTCCAGTTCTTTGTATAGTTGGTCATAGTGTGATGCCTTTGCCGCTACTACTGCCTTCTTCGTGGCCGATCGAAGGGCCCTATAGTGTTGATAGTCGCCATCGTTGCGAGACTGAAGCCACATTTTGAATGCTGTCTTCTTTCTGATTGTTTGCTGCACACTGTCGTTCCACCGTCACACTTGCTTGTCGATGAAGTGCCTCTCCGGCTTCGTCTTCCCAAGGGCGCTGCCTGCCGCATCGTATATCTGACTGGCGATGTTATCCCAGATGGTGTCTACTGGTCCACTGGGGTCCACGCCGAAGTGCCCAAGTGCATCCACTAGCTGGCTTTTGCGCTCGTGAAGGCGCTACCATTTAGTTTTCTCTACTGAAGGGATCGGTGGTCGTCGTTGCTGGCCAAGGTTGGGTCGTAGGTCCATCACAAGTAGCCGATGCTGAGGGCTGATGTTTGTTGACGGGATGACCTTCACGTTGGTGACCAGGTTCAGATGGGGTCTTCGGATTAGCCAGTAGTCGATTTGGGTTCCTGCTGCCACTAGAATACGTAATGAGGTGCGCTGGCCTCTTTCTGAAGAAAGTTGATGGGTTTAGATTTTATTATTGTCATTTGTATTAAGAAATATTTAACCATATATGCTTAGAGGTGTATAACTGATTGTGTAGTGATAGGATGTGTGATCCTTAATTGTCTGCAAAGACTTTGTGTGCATTCCAGAGTGTTCTGGCATTCACACCCACAACCTGGGAGCATGGGAGAGGTCGTACCTTCTCTTATTGTTTTGTGGTAGGATAAACGTATCTATGTCAGTTTTACTCTAAGTGCCTTTTGTTTAGATGAACTGCTGGACTTCCAGACCAGCAGGTTTAGGGAAGTCTTTATGGGGTCACACTCTGACCCCACACACACACACACACACACACACACACTTACAAAATGCACAGGCAAGGTACTCTTTGTGTGTATGTATACGTCATATGTTAATGAACCTATGCATATTCATGTGACCTCAATAAAAGAGCAGTGTACGGGGGAGCGGACGAGAGAAACTGGGGTCAAGCGAAGGAACGGCATTTGTCCAGTTCTCTCCCGTGTACGAGAAACATAAAGAACTTTGCCTACTCGTGTCTTGCTTTGCTGTGTAATTACATTGTCTTCAACATTCCAGCGAATAGGTTTAAGCTACAAACCTACCAAAAGTGTTGGCCACGGCGAGATCGTTTGCCTCTGCGCAGTCCACAACACGGCATCCATCGTCATTTCGGGTCCCGAATCCTTGGCCGCCATGGAATCGCACATATCCGTCTCATATCAGTGTCGATCTTAAGTGACATAAGACGATCCGATATGCGGGTCACTTCAACCACACTGTCCCGGAGCTTCTGGCTCACCGCTATGCCCACTCCGTTCTGAGCCCGATTGCCATTGTAGAAGAGCTTGAATCCTTCTTCAATGTCCCTTCCCTTTTCCCCTTTCCATTTCGTTTCTTGAATGCACGCGATGTCGATGTGGCGGTTCTTGAGAGTGTCGGCTAGTTCGCGGCTTCATTCGCTTAATGTACCTATGTTCATAGTACTGAGACATAGTAACTGGACTAGCTTCTGTGGCCTGACTTGTCCACTGGCAGGTAGCCCTCGTCCTCTTCTCACGTCGTTTGGGCGAGGACGACACGCATCGCCTCTGGGAGACCCCCTAGTATTTGTTTCCAAATTTTGGGTTGGCATTGCATTTGGCGCGACTGAAGACTACGTTGACCGGCGCGTCGCTCCCCCTGACGTCAATGACCCACACTGTTGGCCAGCTTCTCAATGGGTCGTTGTTCCCAGCTGGCACCACGAGGAGGTGGTGATGGGGTTTTGCCAGCCTGAAATAACAATATAATAATAATTAAAAAAAATCTATCTGATCGAGAAATCACTCATATGTGGAAAAGAGAGTTTACTACAGAGAAATGTCTCTTTCCAAAATAAAAGCTATACTATACCCTTCTTCTGGGTATATTCTCAGCAGCATATTAAACATATCAGGCCCCATAAAATGAACCACTCTCTGATGGACCTCCCCTCACACTCATTTCTGGAGTGCTAGCAGGTAGGTAGGTTTTCTACAACAGAAAAGGGTCGCATGTCGACAGCAATAAAAGTTGTAATTGCCCTGTCTATTTCTTTTGCCCTCTTATAATCATGTGTTAACGGCTGACTAAATGACTCGGGTAGAGTTTGTAGCATGCGTGCTTGTTGTTGTTTTTGTCTGCTTCCACTTGTCTTTGCACTAGGGTGATGTCGGTGTAAATGTGCAGCCATATTCGTTGTGTTCCCACCGATGTAATTGAGCATTGCGTGACACATCTGACATACTGTTGTACTTTTGTCCATGATGCGCTTACCATCAGGGTCATACTTCACATGAAAACCAAAATAGATCCAAACGCCAGATCTGAATGATGGTGGAGGAGGTTAAATTTCGGGTAGCGTTGAGGCAGTTGCCATGTTGCAACGAACTTAACTTCTGTCTCGCTAGCTTGAGTGAATGCATATGGGCGGTGCCCAGTGGATTTGCGCTCAACAATGCAGCTTAGGCAGAGTAGTCAAATGCAGATCCACTGAGCTCTCAACACAGACAGCATCATCAGAAGAAAAGTTGATAAAATAAATGAAAAATTTTGTATTGTTCACTACATGTGCGTACCGAACCGAAAGTATCGAACAGTTCAATACAGATACATGTATTGTTGCACTCCTAGTGTTGACATTGCGCAACTTTCAAGGATGGAAGACATATACTAAAAACAGAGACAAGAAGACTCACATTAAACATGAAGATGAAGACAAATGCCTTGCAATGGACCTTATGCTTCTCACCTTATAACATCTGGGAGACGCTTCGGACAAAGTTTGCTTTGTCATTGATTGAAGCCATTGATTTGGATAGCTGTTGTAATCATTCATTCATTACAATCTCCTTATAGGGAGAAACTAGATAACTGCTAGTACTAGTTATCTAGCACTAGTGAACCTGCACTGTTTGTCTTTTGCTCTATACTACATAAAACATGTCTTCATCCAGGCAGTGATTCATGAAGTACAGAGGGTTGCCAACACTGTTCCTCTCAGTGTCTTCCACCGCACCACCAGGGACACAGAGCTCATGGGATATTCCATTCCCAGGGTAAGAGGCAACCGGCTATATAGGTTTTAGGAATAGAGGCAATGAAGAGTTTCCTTAATGGGTTTTATTCTTTTGGTGTTTTCTCAGGGTACAGTAATTATCCAGAATCTGACCTCAGTGCTTAACGAGGAAGGACAGTGGAAATTCCCTCATGAATTCAACCCAGAAAACTTCCTAAATGATCAAGGAGAGTTTGTTAAACCAGAGGCGTTCATGCCTTTCTCTGCAGGTACATGAGCATAGACAAATCTTACTTGGAGTAGCAGCAGAGACAGTGGTGATCAAATATCTGTTCTACATGGTACTGAGACCTTTTTTAATGTCTCAGGTCCTCGGGTGTGTCTCGGAGAGGGTCTGGCTCGTATGGAGCTCTTCCTTATCATGGTGACTCTCCTGAGGAGATTTAAGTTCATCTGGCCCGAGGACGCAGGAGAACCAGACTTCACTCCAGTCTATGGGATCACCTTAACTCCCAAACCTTTTAGCATGAAGATCCAACTCAGGACACCACAATGAGATAGTGTGGAGACGCTATAGCTCAGTGACTCAGATAAAAATAGAGTCATACTTAGAATTGAATGAAAATAAATTTCTGCTGCCTTAAAGTCAACAGTCACAAAAGTAAAATATACATAAATTGGGTGAATGCACCTATCCCAACATAGTGTTTGATCCTTAATTAGTCTCTAAACTATGTATTAGGCACTGCTACTAATCAATCAATAACAGATTTTCCCAAGTACTGCAGGATCTACACTGAGGCAATGCTTTGTGTGATTTGGAGCTATATAAAAAAAACCTGACCAACAGTCGTCCAACATCTAATTTGGAAAAAAAAAAGATGTGTGGATGTGAAACACACCCATCATTGTGTTAATAAAGAGTGTTTTCTCTCATAGAAGTGAAACAATAAATCCATTACAACCCAGATTTGTGTGTGTTGTTTTACACACTCACTGTTACGCAGACTCTCTTTTTGAGGTCATCTTTTGTGACAGTTAATTTTAGTTATTGGTTGTTCTGTCAGGGATCTGGGTCTGAGTGACCTAGAGTCCCTGAACAGTTGTGGACTTATTATATTATATGTGTATGTTCTGCACTGCTGCTGTTCCTGTGCTCCATGTTTGTGTATTGGCAGGTGTGTGTGTGTGGGTGCGGTCGTGACAGGCACCTTCAGGCCTGGTGGGTGTGGCCCTGCCAGCTGACCGATCACACCCAAGGATCTTCACACACACTTGGCGCTGATCAAGACTCTTCGGAGGAGCTACAAAGCAGTGTGGCTGAGAGCTCCTTGACGCTGGATCGTTGAGTGAGTACCCGTCAGTGTTTCCAGCTAATCAATGAGTGCTAGTCTGTTGCTTTGTAGTTGTGTGTTAACGGCTGCCTCTGTGGATTTTCCAGCAGGAGTGCGGGAACGGGAGAGCAACGAGCACAAGTTTCACGGGAGCGGAGACACGGAGCGCGAGCATTGAGAAGGAGACACAGCACAGGAGTTGGAAACGGACAGGGATTTATTGTTGTGTACTATTTACTTCAGTGTAAATAAACGCACTGCATTCATCGCACAGAGTTCTGCATTTTGGGTCCTCCTTCCCCACACACCCCTGGTCTGCCATGCAGGCCATGACATTTTCAGCAGATCTCCCTGGTTTTCAGACATTAAACCAGCCAACCAACCATTAAACACCTGTATAGTCTTTACATCAGCCTAAATTACAGATCTTTTGATGGTAAGAAACACTTTAACTTAAAATGGGTCAACAGACCATTTTTCATTTCATCATTTCACAGAAATTATTATAAATACAAATAAAAAAAACCATCATTATATAGTTTTTACACTTTTTACACTTGATTCTCCTGAGACTATTACCTATGTTATTCTGTTCCCTCCCAGACCGTGCAATATTACCCAAGAGTACTTGGGTACTTGGGTACTATATTTGTTTTCATCCCCCCATCATACGCTGCTACTCCCTTTATTCTATTGCACAATACTTTGTCACTTTCTAGAACCGCCTGCACTGATAGTTAAGTTATTTATTCACCAGGATATAGTTATATATATTACTTTGTTAGAGTTATCCGATACTATGTCTTGCACTATCCTACTGTATATTACTGTACACTATTCTTATTGTATATATTGTATATCTTATATCTATTTCATCTGTTCCTCTGTCTCTCCTGCTGCTTTGAGCATGTACATGACAAAAGAATTTCCCTCGGGATAAATAAAGTTGTTCTTATTCTTATTCTTATATAATAATAATAATAACTTTTGATTGTAGTTATAAACGCTGTTTCTTGTTTTGTATTTTGACATTTTTATGGGCTCATATTTCATTTTCTTACCTTAAACATGGATTAAAGATTTTTCAGAATTACTTAATAAAACTCACATAATAACCTGATTTATTGTAGTACATACATATTTCATTATCTTTACATGTTTAAATACTATTTATTCAACATGTTTGTCCTTAAAAATGAAAATTATGTAGAGTTAAATCTACAACGTGTATTTTAATTTACTGTCTTGTAAAAATACAGAAATACTCTAAATATTAATTACAGAAAGCTTCTGTATTTTTATGTGATGGTATCCATCCATCTATTTTCTACAGCTCATCCGGGTTCAGGTTGTGGGGGCGGAGTCACACAAAGAAGCCCAGACATCCTCTGCCTATATAATGAGACATTTACAGTTTTACCAGGTCTAACTAATCACAAATAGCTTGGGGAAAAAATGGATCCCACTGATACGACCGTCTCAGGCGTACATCACGCCCACCCACATAATATGCAAACCTTTGATTTCCGAGGAGCAGCCAATCAAAGGAAAGTGGGTGGAGCTGCTCCAAGTACCAGTACAACATCTTTAAAAAGATGTTTTGAAATGCAGTATTTTTCCAATATTGTGAATCATGCAAAGCCAAGAATAAATATCTGAAGTTGTGAAAACAGTCCTCTTTAAATAAGTGGGCTAATGCAGGCATCCATCTTTTTTCGTTTTTTTACTTTTGTCAGTTAAACATTAAAACAAAAAGTACAATTTTAAATATTTGCATTTCTATATATTAAATTAAAAGTGGTCATAGGTACCATTATGTTCTGTGGTAACAGTGATAGCAGACACTTGTTTGCCTATGATGGCACGGACGTGCGTCGAACAACCCGATTCAGTGCCTCTGCAGGCCCCACAACTGTGCAAAGGTTGTCTGTGTTTGTACAGTAAAGGCTGTATAAAGGCCCGATGAAAGAGAATACATTGAATATTCATCAGAAACAGCATCACCATCTGTTGCTCTGATATTGTTGTTGGTATTGTTGCTTCTCCTGCTGCTTTTTCCAGCATATAGACCCGATAATTTCCCTCCAGGCCTGCGACCAATCCCCGTCTTTGGAAACCTGCTGAATCTCAATCTGGAGAACCCTATTGCTGGCCTAGAGAGGGTAAATATTCATATCTTTTCTAATATTTTAAATATATAAAACAATTCTACAATTTTTTTAATATATGCATTCATTGATGTACACACTGATAGGTTTATCTGAGATTCCTGCATCTTTAATTGTGTCCTGGTGTTAGTTTTTGTTTTCCTTTCTCTCTAATAATAAAATATTAAGCTGCATACAGTTTAATAAGGAAAATGAATTTCATACCCTATTTTTATAAAACATGCCACTTTATCTCCCCAGCTGGCTGAACGCTACGGTAACATCTACAGCCTTTTTATTGGTCCCAGGCCTGCGGTTGTTATCACTGGGCTGCAGGCCTTAAAGGAGGCCCTGGTCCACAAAGCTGCTGACTTCTCTGGCAGACCACAACACTTAATGTACAATCACGCTGCACAAGTGAAAGGTACGAAAGCTTTCTGTGACTTTCTGTCTTTTTATGCAGCCCCCGCAGGCGTGTTTCATCTCGATTTGGCATTATCCAATAATGCCAAATCGATTTTTACACCAGATCATCTTCCTGATATAGCTTCCAAGGGATTTGTGTCTTTTCCTAGAACTGAACTGCATAACTTTTGCTTGTAAGGCAAATGTGTAAACCACTAAACTATGAAAATGTAACTGCTGTGGTTCTCCGTTTGTTATTTTAATGCAGAAGTAAAGGAGTAAGAGCACAATGACAGCCTCGGGTCTCAGAGTTGAAGATAACAGTGACCACTGGAAATGTAATGCAGACATATTAGTCTGCATGTGATTGGAGTGCAAGATTAAAATAAACTAAGAGGGAATACCTTCTCTGGTAACATGAATGTGATGTAAATACTGTGTAACAAAGTAAATGCTGAATGTCAAAACTCCTCACACTGGCACCATCTGGTGGTAGCAGTGAGAACAACAGGTGAGGTGCTCGTAATTACTGAAACATAATTAAAGGAATAAAACGTTTCCGTTTTTGCATGTAGCTCACGCTCCAGGAGTGGTTTTAGCAGATTACAGTTCTGGTTGGAGCACAGACGCTTCGGCCTGATGACCCTGAGAAACTTTGGTCTGAGGAAACAGTCCATGGAGCAGAGGATTCTCGGAGAAATGCAGCACGCTGTGAAGCTTCTGCAGGAAAGTGTTGGCATGCTTTTCTCCAGCAGAGAGTAACTAATTGTTTTTGTTGTTCTATCTGTGACTCTGTTTTTAATGATGTTTGTGTCTAAAAACATCTGTTCACATTGTTTCTCCAGGTAGGACCACAGACCCTCAGCTGCTGTTCCACACTGGAGACTCAAACATCATCTCCCAAGTTCTGTTTGCTGAGCGGTTTAGCTACGAGGATGAGTTCATCAAGTTTTCTGTTCGCCTTTTTCACGAGACATTCAAATTAATCAACAGACGCTGGGGCACGGTGAGCTGCTTTCATAATGACGCCTCTGAATATCATGCTGTCACTAATATTATGCAGAATAAATACAATCTGCAATCAAGGTCACACCATAACAAGACCTTCAGTAAAATTACATTTCATCACTTTTTTCATCCGTACAGATTTATGAGTGCATTCCTGTGGTGCGCACCTTCCCGCTGCCTTTCCAGAAAGCTTTCAAGTATTTCAGGGCATGTTTTGGAAAGTTTTGATTTGCAAAAGTTTTGCAAATAATCCTTATTTTATGTTTTAATGCAGAGACAATAGCAAAGCTGTCATATGTTTGATGATGTACTCCTGTAGAAGTGAAGGAGCTGACAGGTGAAACCTCTTCAACAGCTCCTTAGATAAACATGATCAATAATCATGTATAACCACTATATTAAAAAATTAAATATTCTCATTCAAACCAGGAAAAATTTTCATATTAAAAATGAAAATTGAAATGTTGAGGTGACCACATGTGACCACATTGAGGCCCATTTGAATGAGACACAAATGACACAAGCACTGAGTGTTAGCTTTCCTTATATTTTCAAACATTTCCCCCAAAAGCAAAAAAGGCAGCAAAACTCTGTTGTGTTCTCACTGAACATAGTATGATGTAACACAGGATCAACAAACAGCACCTGCAGTATTAACTGTGACTCAGTTTTATCCATGTGTTTAAAAACATCCATGTCAGCGTGACACACGGTGCAGTCATCGAAACAGCTCATCAAAGCTTTTTTCCTGTTAGATCGCCCATGAAAGAGATTTAGAGACGTTGACAGAGAACAAAAAGAGCAGAGTTCCCGGTAAACCACGTCATTTATAGATTGCTACCTGGATGAATTGGACAAGGTGTGTGTTTGTGTGTGTGTGTTTGTGTGTGTGCTGTCTCCTGCTCAGACATTTCAGTGTAAACAACTGATTAAAAAAAACACTGACGCACTCGTTTCCTCTCGTCTGTTCGTCAAGAGAGGAAACGATGGCTCGTCGTTTTCTGAAGACCAGCTTTCACTATGCCGGAACTGACACACCTGCAAGCACCATGCTTGTTGCAATCCTCTACCTGATGAATTATCCCGAGGTGCAGGGTATGCTTTTTATACAGTGTGTCGTTTAGCCAAGGATTAGCTGCATGTTTGATGCTCTGTGACCTGCAAAACTAACGACATCTTAATAATAATAAATAATATTAATAATAAATAATATTAATAATACATTTTATACATTTTTACAGAGCAAACAATACAGGGACAAAAACAGGAAATAAACACAATAATTAAAAAAAGTTTAAGAGCATGGAGAAGTTATATAGAGTAGGGTATCGTGAGCAGGTGGGTTTTGAGGGTGGACTTAAAAGAGGGAATTAAGTGATGTTTCTGAGGTGGGGGTGGGGTGGGGTGGGGGGGGGATTCCAAAGTCGAGGGACAGAGCGATTAAAAGCCCCGCCCCCTATGGTGAAAAGAAGACGAAAGGAAGGAACAGAAAGAAAAAGAGAAGAAGAGGATCTGAGGCACCGGGATGGGATGAAGATCTGTACCAAATCAGAGAGGTATGGTGGGGAGAGGGAATGAATAGCCTTAAATATATAAAGGAATATTTTAAAAGTAATGCAAAGTTTAACCAGGAGCCAGTGAAGCTGCTTCAGGATAGGGGTGATGTGGTGGGTAGAGGGAGTCCTAGTGATAATACGAGCAGCAGAGTTCTAATCCTGCAGGGATGATGGAATAAGTGTGAGTTTGGGGTATCCCGCTTGGTAAACATGGTAAAAAGCTATATAGCTCGTTACCATGTGTTAAATTTCTCCAAGTGTTAAATTTCTTCAAATACAAGTTAAATATTCATAATTTGTCTATAAAAGCTTTTCAGTATGTATACAACATAAATACATGTATGGGTACTGCCTCATAGATGAGCAGAATTTACACTGTAAACGTTCAGTACTGTTCTTTATCGATAAAACAATCGTGGTGAACAGTGTCCAAAAATAGCTACAAAGACCTGCACCTGCAAGGATTCGCTGTGTACCGGCTGATATGAAAACCAGATTTACAAAATATGTAGATGATAAGGAGAATCAGCACCTCCAAATCCGAGGCCATGGTCCTCAGCTGGAAAGGAGTGGAGTGCCCACTCTGGGTCAGGAATGAGTTCCTGCGTGGAGTGGAGGAGTTTAAGTATCTCAGCGTTTTGTTGAGTGACGGGAGAAGGGAGCCGGACGTTGACAGAAGGATTGGTGACGTGGACGCTGTGCTGGTCCATTGTGGTGAAGAGAGAGCTGAGTGTAAAAGCAAAGTATTCAGTTTACCGGTTAATCTACGTCCCCACCCTCACCTACAGTTTGAGCTGTGGGTGGTGACTGAAAACGAGAACAAGATCGCGGATACAAGCGGCGGAAATGAGCTTCCTCTGAAGGGTTTCTGGCCTCTCCCTTAGAGATGGGGACTCGGAATAGAGCTGCTCCTCCACATCGAAAGGAGCCAGTTGAGGTGTTTCGGGCATCTGATAAGGATGCCTCCTGGGCGCCTCCTGGGTGAGGTGTTCCGGGCATGTCCCACCAAGAGGAGGCCCCGGGCAGACCCAGGACACGCTGGAGAGACTATATCTCTCGGCTGGCCTGGGAACCCCTTGGTGTTCCCCCGGACAAGCTGGAGGGGTTGGCTGAGGAGAGGGAGGTCTGGGCTTCTCTGTTTATGCTGCTGCCCCCGCGACCCTGCCCCGGATAAGCTGAAGAAGATGGATGGATGGATGTACACCACCAACATAGCATTCAAGTGCAAAGCAAGGAGATCTGCTCATTAACTAACCTCCTTTAATTGACCTTTAATTAGTATTTTGAGGCTATAACAGACGTCGGTCAGCCAGGACGAGGTGCAGCTATTAACGTCTTTGGAATTCAATTCAATTCAATTCAATTTTATTTATATAGCGCCAAATCACAACAAAAGTTGCCTCAAGGCGCTTCATAACCACAGAATTGTGGTTGTATACACGCCTTAATGATAATTGTGTTTCTCAGAGCGTTGTCAGCAGGAAATAGACATAGCTCTGGATGGGAAGGATCAAGCCAGTTTTGAAGACACCAGATGCCCTGTGTGCAGGTAGATTCAACTTTATTCTTTTTTTAGAGAGACTATTAACCCGTCATTGCTTTAAAGTCACCAAGAAGACAAACAGGCACAATAAACTTAGCCTGAATATTTACATAGTCTGAAATAATGTGTTATAAAAGGATGCTGATGTTTCTTTGATGTGGTAACAACGTAGTGTGATATTTGTCATGCAGGCTGTTATTCACGAGGTCCAGAGGATGGCTAACACTGTTCCCCTCAGCATTTTTCACCGCACTACTAAAGACACTCAGTTAATGGGATACTCGATACCCAAGCTACATATCAAAGAAATAGAAACAATTTGCTTGAATAAAACATTTGACAAAATGTTACTGCTGTGCTAAATAGCTGAGAGAAAAGTGAGGGCAGTAGTTATCGTCTTTACAATAAAGTATATTTACAGCATTGGAAAATGTATGAAAGCATATGTGAGGTGATGAAGGCCATTTTTGTAGTCTTTAGGGAACCACCATCATCCCTGACCTGTCATCGGTGCTTTTTGAGGAGCGGCAGTGGAAATCTCCCTGTGAATTTGACCCTGAAAACTTCCTCAGTGTCAGTGGAGAGTTTGTTAGACCAGAAGCCTTCGTCTTTTCTCTGCTGGTGCACAAAAGATGTCAAATGGTCTCTCTGGTTCTTACTAACCACCAGAAAATTACAAGCTACCCTTCATTATCCTTCAGTTTCACAAAATACTACGTGTGGGGTTTTTTTGCGAGGTTGTTGGTGTGAAGTTGAAATAAACAATAACTATTAGTCTTTGAGCATTAACAAATTTATCCTGTACATCCTCAACATGAAAGACGGACGTGGTCACTAAGATGTCATCGACTGGTTTGTAGACTCTGCACTTTTTGTTTTTTGACCTTTGACCTGTGACTGACCAGTTAATGAATCCGTTCTTTATTCTACAAACTCAGATACAAAACAAAGATAAAACTACCATTTATATGTGGACAGGAGGATGGCGTGCTCAATAGTTATCCATAAACTGTATGTGTGAAACCCACACACACGTAACAACTCCTAAGTTTAGCAGAAAGCTGTTGACTCCAGCCGTGTCAGCACAGTTTCTGATACTTTTGTGTAGGCTTCATATTTCTGCCCTGGACATTACTGCTTGGTCAGCATTATTGTTTAAAGGTAAATGATTGGCTCCTCAGGCGAGCCTGCGCGTGCTTCCTCATTAGTCAAACAGGAATCTGCAGGTGAACTGCTAATATTTTTTTGTGTACTTTTGAAAATTTGGCCCGATTTTGGAACTTAAAGACAGTAGGACTTAATCCCTGAGGCTAATCTGCAGTGATGGATATGTGACACAAGTCACCATTAGTTTGTGATTCACTCAGATCATTAAAACATAGGTCTGTTGCTGTGGTTTTACTGTACAAGCGTTACATGTGTACTTAATAATGACACAAAGATATTTAAGATATGCTCACAAATGAATCAATTCTGTCTTTTCTGGCTGACATAAAGGCACGCTGCACGCTGTTCACTTTCACCAGCAGCCTTTTGATGGTAGGACAGCGCTGTATTATGGAAGCTTTTGTGTGGATGCTGTATTGTTTGACTGGGCGGGAGGCCGGGGTGGGGGGCGGGATTATGCGTGTGTGTGTGTGTGTGTGCTGACATGGACCTTCTGTGATGGCTTTCAGTTGGATGGATGATGTGGTACCGAGGACAGTGAGAGGAGAGTGGAAGAGAAAAACAGGGTGAAGGAAGATTTTAAAAACACACATTAAACAAACGAAGCACGCGGTGAGACGCACGGGCGCACGGCTGACTGAGATGGACTCGAAGACACTGAGACAAACTTGGGATTATCAGTAAGGGATCATCAGAAGAGGAGTTTCTCAAACATGGACTAGTCTGGAAACGTGCACATATATAGACAAACACACACTCACCCTCATACATTCACACACTCTGTTCCCTCGTGAGAGGCCTTGGAAGCGGACAGGTGCCATTATGCAGGAGTCTCCAGGTGCGGTTGGTGTGGATGGCAGCTACACTAGTAATGTTCCAGCCTTTCTAACTAAGCTGTGGACCCTGGTTGAGGACCCAGACACCAACCACCTTATCTGCTGGAGTGCCGTGAGTCACATTTACTTTAGTATTACTGGATACTACATAATATTAATTTGTAGTACAGTAGATATAAGAAGTGAATATGGCACAGGTTGTCTATGAGAGACTGACCAGCTTGTTAAAGCTCCAGGGAAACTGTTGAAGCTGATGTTGCAGCTTTAACAGTACAAAAAATCCTACATGTCTTTATTGTACTGTTGCAAGATCTTTATTTGGTGGTGACTTACAGTGTTTCAGTATCAAGGCTTTGTTATTGGCTCGTTTAGCTTGTTAAGCAGTTGCATTTCTGATACTGATTCTATGGAACAAGTAACTCCATCCATGAACTAAAGCTTTGAACGGTATCGTAAAGTAAATATTTCAGTTCATCTGAAATAGTAACAAAAATCTATTTGTGTAGTGTGAAGGCATCAAGTATGATCACAAATCCAGCACAGAGGTTCTGTCATGTGTCCTCGAGAACACCGCTGTGCATGTAAAGCTCACTGCTCATCCATGTTTGAGTTATTTTAACAAATGCTACACACCTGAAGCGTTACACGCTTTGAAGGGTGTAACGTTTAGTTACAGTAAAGTATAGTAGATTGTAGTAGTATTATTAATGCTTTCCTTTCCGAAAATTATAGTATGATATGAATGTAGTAATAAGGTCAGTGAAACTAATGACAATTACTGAGCACATCATTAAAAATGAATTAAATAAAAAATAAATTCTGCTACTTTCAGTCTTTGTGCCTTGGTGATAATTTAATGTTAAGTTGAAATCTTCTGTGTGCGTGTAAAAACATTTCAGATCATTTTCCCTAAATGAAAAATCCAAAGTATAAAAGCATGGTCAGGTAAAGGTCCTTGTGTTCCCTTTCTAAGTGCTGTGCAGGTGTAATGTTTTCTTGCAGATGCATTGATATGTTTAGATCCTCGAGGTTGCAAACACACTGTCGAAATCCACAAGATACATTTGTGGCACATAAAGTACATTTTAAATTCTCTTTAGTCTGTTTTTTATGCCTGAAATATCTCGAAGACTGAAGTATTAGTTTTCTTTTTCTTTTGTTTTCTATGGATGAAAACGAATTTTTAAAAAATGATGTCATAACAGAAAAGCTCCATTGTATTAGATTTAGCAATGAGCTCGTTTTGGTGCTGTTCTTGGACAGGTGCATACCCTCTATACTTTCAATGAACATCATCATCATCACCATCAGCTCATTGCAATCTAAACTGGACCAATATTTTCTGCACAAAATACCCAAAGAAGACTAAAATCAGGCGTTTGAAAGCCCTAAAACGTGACCAAGAGGTCCTTAACAATGATGCCAACAAAGTGACGTGATTTTGTTTATAATGTATCAAAGAAATTAACTAAATTTAAACAAAATAAAAAGGTTCATTGTTATAAAAGCTACAATTTAAACGTTTAACATTTAGTAAAAGCATTAATTTGATATAATCCAAAAATATTAAGTCAGTAAGATTCAGTTAAAGTATCTGAGCTAAATTCATTTACATGGATTAAATATCTAATGACGATATTGTTACATTTTCACAGAGAAAGTTGCCTATTTACTCAATATCTGGTTCACAATTTTTCAAACAACTTACAGCGATTTAAAAAGTCAAATTCAAGTTTGAAATGGTGCCAGAGGTCTTTAAAACATGAACTGTCATTTTGTTTCCTTACACTTTTATTCTGATCGGCTCATTTTAAAGTATTTATATGCTACAGCTAACTTGCATTATGTCTACAGATTAAAATGTATTAACACCAAGTCAATTTTGAATGATCAAAATATTAACATGTTTATTCAGTATAAGCGGACAATTGTGTCAGAAATTATTTTGCAGAAATACTTTTTTGATTCTGTTCTCTCAGCCTTCAACAATTCATTATAAGAAGAGTCAAAGACATCAAACATGTAACCGAGTTCCTCATTAGATGGAATAAATGTCTGTTTGCGTCTACGGTCTTAATCAAAGAAAACTACAACAGTAACTCCCTTTCAGTTGTTACATGATCCAGAACTAAATAAAGTCGACATAATTTGGTGACTGTAATGCAAAACAACAATCATTAAACAGCCTCTGAAAACAGAGCAGGAGGGAAATGTTGGACTGATGCTGTGGTTCAAATGCAGCAGGCAGAGTAACAGTGATTAACTGTCAATTCTTTACTGTCCTGATAAAATGTAACTCAGTTCTACAAATTTATACTTGCTCATAATAAAAAAATACAATAGAAACACCAATTCTAACCGTATAAAATGATCCTCAGAGTAATGTTTTGTGTGCAAGGTGGGTGCAATAGAGTGACAGCACCACGTTACAGGAATGTGTTCTTATGGAGGTTCATATAGTTTGTGAACAGTTCTGTTAAACGATTTCTCAGCTACTCAGTGAAAATGGGAGGAAAGCATGACTGACAGAGGGAGAGAGTGTGCATGAATGAATTTTACCTCTGATAATCTGAAAATCTGATCTCGCAATATGGAGAAAAAGTGGGTCAAATTCTGTTGTTATTCATTTTCATGTTCACCGTCACATGCAGCATCCATATAACGTCGATTTCAGCTGGTTTCAAACAGTGATGTTGGACATTATCACTGACAGACTCTGGGTTTGGCCAAAACACCAAATTCCCAAATAGACAAGCATTTTCTTTCATGTTTACACCAAGTTTGTGCTGCGCTGCGTTACTAACGTTACTCACTGCTGGTTCTGTTACTGTGGAGATACACAGAGCTGATTAAAGTGTGTTATTATTGGGATCAGTCATCTGTAGACGAACCCCGGCATTGGTCAGTTTTCCAGATGATTCCCTATTGTTAGTATTATTTAATAACTTATAACCTATTATTATTTAAAGTTAACTCAGCTACATGTAAGAGCTTATCTGGATGTCTGAGAAATTCAGACATGGAATCAAACGCAGCACGATAGAAACTCAATGTGTAGCAGCTGTAAACCGATTTAAAAAGGCTAAAAGTTAACCTGATCTTCAGTTTCTTCATATTTTTGGTTGATCTGAGGAAAAGTACATCACAGTGGTGTTTCCAGTAACACTGAGCTGCCGTACGCTAATGTTTGCAACACAAAAACGATTAAGTAAAGCTTAGTATCTACATGAATAATTTCTCTCAGAGCTGGATTAGCTATGAACAGAGATCCTGAAAACTAATTCTGCATTTGTTTCTTTTCTCTGTTTCAGACTGGGACTAGTTTCCATGTGTTTGACCAGGGTCGCTTTGCTAAGGAGGTTCTGCCCAAATACTTTAAACACAACAACATGGCAAGCTTCGTCCGGCAACTCAACATGTGTGAGTTTCTCTCCTCTCCTCTCCTCTCCTCTCCTCTTCATTCTCCATTTATTTATCAGTCCTACTTTTTGCTTATAGATGGTTTTCGTAAGGTGGTAAACATTGAGCAGAGTGGTTTGGTGAAACCTGAGAGAGACGATACAGAGTTCCAACATCTGTACTTCCTCCAGGGACATGAGCACATGCTGGAACACATCAAAAGAAAGGTATGGATGCAGATAGGAACAATGTCTCTGAAGGAGTTCTTCATTATGCTAAATTGTTCTTTAATAAAAATACCTATTATTAAGATCCAGACACTTTGATGCTTTTGTTTCCAAGCTCCTTAGACGACGCGGCTATCAAAGCCAATAACAGTGTGGTGCTTTGACCAAAATCCAAGACCTTGCTATTGGCCCAGTTAGGTGAAGCTGCATGTTTAGAGAGGTTTTTGCACAAAAACTGATACTGTGCTCTGTGCATCTATGATAATAATCTTTATTTTTTCTTTCTCTCTTACAAAAACACATCTTAGAAACAGAAATCATTGTTTTCTTTTTATATCAGTCTGTAACAAACCATCTCCCTCAGCTCTGGACATCCAGTGACAACATCATACCTCAAGAGTTCAGGCGCAGCTTTTTTCACTGAACACTGTTCAAATTTTCACACAAAGGAGATTTAAAAACATGACATGAAAACACAGCACTGGTGTAGTTTGTGGACATGAACTAACATTCGTGTAAAACTTCCCAAGAACTGTAGTTTTTTTCTGTTGTCATAAATTAATTCTATGCCATAGTTCTTTAGATTTATCTTAACATACAGTTCAAATTATTCAAAAATGAGAAATGTGATTTTTCTTTGCATTTGTGGGAAAGTGAGAAAAATTGAGAAAAATGGACCCAATATTGATGCTTGATAATTGCTGGAGTTATTCACATTCATTCTTTGAGGTGTGTTTACCTGAACAAACAAAACGTGAATGTTAGTTTGGAAATGAGTTACCCAGAATGCATCATGTTTTCAGGTGTCCATAGTGAAGAGTGAAGAGACTAAAGTTCGTCAGGAGGATCTCAGTAAACTGCTGTACGAAGTCCAGCTTCTCAGAACACAACAGGACAACATGGAGTGTCAGATGCAGGACATGAAGCAGTGAGTACAGAACGTGTGTGTCTGTGTGTGTCTGTGCACGCTGATATCACGAGTCCCGCCCCTTCTTGATTTTGATTTGTCATCGAGACACAGGCGACACTGTTTCAAAAGTTCAACAGATTTTTAGGTAAAAGCAATTTTAGTGCAGCAGAAAATAAAAACACTCAACTTCAGACGATTTGCACAAATGTGCTGAAAAAGTTCCCTTTGACTCAAAACCTGAAGTTTCAGAGCACACACACACATTTCAGTCCAGTGTGAACTCAAGCATCAGACGTTCTGCAAAATCACTTTGTTTTACTCTACGTGCAAAAACTACTGTAGATGATTACAGTCAGAAACACGTGTAAGCACAGAAACGTTTTAATCGTTAATATTTTATTGAAATTTAAGGGTGAATTACTGTGATTGTGGAAGAGTGTTGTGCTGTTCTCTGGAAGAATATAGGCACAGTATTTCATATTAACTAACAATTATTATAGCATAGACACCAAAATAAAAACAGTTTGCCCTTTTGGATTGTTGTGATCCTGTTTTTGTTTATTTTAACATTTTAACCTCTGAGAGAACTGAAAAGTATGAAGTGCGTGTGTGGAGCCCAGAAACATGACTGACTCTTGTTCAGCGACATAAAGTGTCATTGATGAGTTCAGTTTTACACTGACAGAGAAACGACGTCCTTCCTGACTCTTCTGTGTCTCCTTGAAAAAATATTTCACATTTTTCTAGTTAAAAAAATGTTTTTATTTGTCCTCTGAACTTGTTTTTCTTTTCTCTTTTGTAAAATAAATACAGCCATGCTACAGCAATGTCTTATACACACACACACACACACAAACCGCTGGCCCATGTTGAAGACAGGGACTGTGTCAGAGCAGCAGCACCTGTGTATTGTTTCTCTTGCTAAGCAGATGACCTCACTTTTTCTCTACACACTATTGTTACTGAACAGAGCTGCTGTGCCTGTTGTGTGGCTGCTTTGTGCTCTGTGTTGTTTGTTAATGAGAGAAGAGAATGTTCACCTGCTCACCTGACTCACACACACACACACACAAACACACACACACACACACACACACACACACACTCATCAGTAACCACTGGTAATCTTCTCAGGAAGGTGAGCACACGTGAATACAGGTGTGTGCATATGTATGTGAGCAAACCGTGGTGTGGACATCCATCACAGAAAGTCAGCAGGTGGATGATGAACATCATCGCTGTGTGTTTATGTCAAATTTAGACGGCATTGCTTCCTTGACTCACTTTAAATACTAACTTCTCTTTAGCTACCCTGCACACATTTCCACATTGAGGGAAACTTTGGATATAACCAACACAACCACATTTTTTAAACATTTCTTCTTTTGTACATCAACAAAACAAAGACATCAGAATCTTCATTTCCTCAGGGTGGATTGTTTTTAGGCAAACGGAGGAAAAGGCCACTAATGGATGTCATAAATAAATTATAGAGATTGCACATAAATAAACTTGTTGTGCATCTTTGGCTGGAAGATGTCTGCTGTGCACTGACATTGATGCCTGGCAGGTGAAATAAAACACTGCTTGTGCCTGAAGCACAAAGTCACACATGCACGTGAGATTAACCTAAATTAACCTAAAGTAGTGAAAAAAATCTAGATGGAAGAATCGACTGTGCTCTGTTCTTTGCATCACGTCGAAACCCAGTTTTTAACTCTGCTTATTAAAAACGTAATTAGTCTATAAACGGGCGGCTATAACAAAACGTTCAGGTCATACTTGTACTGTTTCGCATTTGTTCTTATTTGTTCTGCTTGTTCCGCCTTTCTGATCTCTGCAATGTTTCCCCTCCGTTTGCAGGCAGAATGAGGTGCTGTGGCGGGAGGTGGTGTCACTGAGACAGAATCACACACAGCAACAGAAAGTCATGAACAAGGTCAGTCTATGGGTACACACAATGCATTTATATATTTATATAAAACACAAATACAAAAGTAACAAATGAACTTAAATAATCCAGTTTCTAAGTTTTTGCCTTTACATTTGACTCACACTTCTGTATTTCACATGTATCGTCTACTCTAAAGGAATAAAAACTGAACAAATACTTCAAAGCTATATTTCAGTGATGTTACCGTTTCTTTCTGTCATCGCTGAGCTTCCAGCAACTTTGTAACTGATGAAACCTGCCAGAGGTCGGCAGCAGGAGTATAATTTTCCTTCCAGAAGTCATTCAAACCACACAGTGGATGTTTGTTCTCTGTGGGTTCATCACTGTGGTGGAAAGTAAATAAAGTTCTTTTTGCTTCACCTTATTGATTTCCAGCTAAAGTGATTTATGTATAAATTTGTGAGACGTTTGAATGCAGGACTGACTGCACTTGTATCACAGTGTTTTACAGCATTTCTTTTGAACTTTTTGTTTTAGCGTTGAAGGTAAATGTTCTGGCGTCATAAAGCATTGTTTCCTTTGCTTTTATAGAGTGCTGTTTTAACACCGTCAGCTAGCTTACTGGATTGTTACTTGAAGCATCAGCACTTTTGCTGCATCACAAAAAGATGAATCAGTTTATAAAGTGAAAATGGCATCAGACCATCAGACCTGAGAAACAAAAAGGTTCATTGTCTGAAGATGTGAGCAGGGAGGCTAGGGCTTGTGTCACTCTGTTTCCTGCTCTGTTTATATCTGAAGGTAAAAAATGAGAGTTGGTGATGTTTTCCTGTGTGAGATGCTGATTCACACTCTGCTTGTTCTGTCTTTGCCAGCTGATTCAGTTTCTGTTCAGCCAGATGCAGTCCAACACACCCAGCACTGTGGGCCTAAAGAGAAAGCTGTGAGTAGACACACACCTACACACACAGAGCCGTGCACAAACACACACAGGCGCACAGTAGAGCAATCAACAAAAGTGAGACAAACAGGGCCACAGTGGGGCAGAGGGAAGGGCTGGCTCAGCTGACAAACTGAATAATCGAACTCAACAAGCGGTGTGAATGGAGACAAGTGCTGAATCAGTCAGTCAGACACAAACACACACACACACACACACACAGTGAAGGCAGAGCAGGGTGCGCGACCCTGCACGACAGCCTGTGTGTGTAAAATGCTGGTTCAGCTTTGTTACTGAGCGTGAACGAGGCAGACGTGAGAAAGGAACGGCACGCCGCAACACAAAAGTGCCAAAAAAATGTGTATTTCTGGGTCGGGAAGAATTCAGACGTATGCTTTGCAGAAATTCATGTCTTTTTTTTCATACACTTCCACAATCTGGGTTTTGTGTCCTAGTTCATCTACTCTCACTGCTCAAGTTTCCTTGCTCCAAAATTAAGCTTTTAAAAAAGCATCAAGGTTCTCTAAAAACAAGGACAGGATGCTTCGAATGCTCATTTCTGCATGGGTCTTAACATGTGCACAAGTCTAGCATGTTTGCCAAGGTTAACATGCATTTGTCCATGCTAACACTGTAAACTGAAGCACAGATTTCTTGGATGGTCTGTATCACCACAGACAACCATACAATTTGTTGGCTAGTCCATTAAAAACATTCCACATACACACCACAGAGGTCCAGTTTAATGATTTAAAATAGTGGAGGGGGGGAGGGGGGCTAGCACACCACTGGCTCCTGCCACCTGAATTTGCCCTTCAGTGCTGAGATTATTATCTGTGGATATAAAGTACACACACGACCATGTGTTTGCTGCATGGACTTGTTGGTTAATAAATACAAAACAGAAGGAGGACATGAGCTTTTGAAAGATTGGAATCTTGTGACTCTGCATTGTTAATTACATGAAGCAGTGTAACAAAGTAGCGAGACGGACTGAACAGACCTGTAACATTCAGCAGGTTTCAGTGTAAACAGCACAGATAAACGGACGTCTGCTCCAGTCTCACCAATTAACCGTTTGTTAGTTAGCACATTGATGATCATTGTGCGTAGCTGATATTACTACTGTTTTATAACTTAGTGAAACAATAACACTTCCTCCAGGCCTCTGATGTTGGACGATGGCTCTCCCAGCCCTCCTGCCTCCAAGTTCAGCCATAGTCACCAGATGGAAGCCATCCACGAGCCCTTCTACATCCAGTCGGTGAGAACGACACACCTCAAGTCTGGTTTTCAGTTTGTTGAAAGTACCGTGTGGACACATTTTGCTGGGAACTATAATTAATAACCTGCTGTGCTGCTGCTGACCTTCCACATTCAGCACAAACAGCGCTGGTTGCAACATGCAGTAAACTCAGCTCTGAGGTTAACAGCTGGCCTTTCTAAGTGCTCGGCTATGTGCGATTCTTTAAAACCAGCTGATCGAGTCATACACACTTCCCAATACTGATGAATCTAAATGTAAAACCATGACAGCTACTGTGTTAAATCATAATGAATTTATTATACAGATGAGGACAGAATCATTAGCACCTCTGATACTAATAATGAATTGCGTATCATTTTTGCTGGTTTATAGATTCTAGTCATTTGTTGAAGGTTTTGTCAACTCTCACATACATCGCCTGAAATATCCCAGCCCATTCTTCTTTGGCTAATCTCTCAGGCTTCTCCATATTTGATGGTCCCTTCTTGCATTTACCTCAGTCTGCAAAACTTCAGTGGGATTTAAATCAGTGCATTGTGAAAGCCATTCAATAACTTTCACTTTGGCCTTCTGGAGTTAGTTCTTCACTGTGGAGTGCTTGAGGTTTTCTTTCAAAATCTTCTCATATCTTTCCCGACTCCCCACAACTGTGTGTCACTGTGGGAATGGTGTCCTTAGGGTTGTCTATGGAGCTTGGAAAGAAAAGCATCTGGACTTCTTAAGTTGCCTGAAGACGTTTCACCTCTCATGGTGGAGAGCCCCAGATTTAAGCCCTGTGGGAGTGACCCCCTATTGATCCTCTACTTAATCACATGAGCCAAGGTGTGAAAATAGGTGAAGGTCACAGTCAGCCAGGGTTTCAGGTGAACCCGCTGTGAAACCTGGCCCCACCCTATCATGTGATTTCCTGAGGTCAGATGGCCCAGGATGTGAGTGGACGTTAAGGCGTCTGGGAAGGATCTCAAAACTGGATTATAGATGACAGACAGTTGGTGTCGTAAACCACCGCCTCTGTTCAAAGATGGTCATTCACAGTGGACATAGATGGCTTCTTTCACTCCTCTGTCAAACCATCTGTCTTCTCTGTCCAAGATGTGAACATTGGCGTCCTCGAAAGAGTGACCTTTGACCTTTAGATGCAGATGGACCGCTGAGTCTTGTCCAGTCGAGGTGGCTCTTCAAACGGGAGAGGCCTCTTCAGATATAAGTAGTGTTTCTAGCCAAAGAGCTTTAGTTTTGTCTTATCTGACCAAAGTCTTCTGGCTTGAAGACGTCTCTTCTGAAAAAGTGGAGTTTTGGTCTTGCATTCCTGTCCAGGCTTCTAGTGATTATCTTCTTTGAGACTTCAGTTTCTCGGCCAAGTCATGCACCAGTGTCTCGGTCATTTTTCTGCTATCTGTAGACACATCTCTCACTAGTTTGCTTCTTTGAAATCTTTTGCTTCCTACCTCTGACAGACTGGCTCTTTACTGTGCAGATTCCTTTGAATTTCTTGATGAAACTTCTCACTCCAGTTCACGATACTTGGAATGATAACTTTGGATCCATCTCCTATTTTATGAACATCAACAATGAGTTTTTTCAAAAAAAACAAGCGTGTTTATAAATGCCGCACTTTTTAACCTTTAATCAGAGGGGTTAATCATTTTGTCCTCATCTGTTTGAATACATATCCTTTAACACTCTGGTGCCATCAATCCAGCTGTTACAGTACATCACCACTAGGGGGAAGCAATGTGCAGTGACAGATTTAGGGGCCACAGATGTGCTTTCACTTCAGTCCGAGGTCAAACACATGAAGTGATTTTCTTTGTGTTGTAGTCTGTAATTGGACTGTTACATACAGGCTCTGCTGCAAAGGCAACAATCACAGAAGTTTTGAAGTTGAAAAAAGGTCTAGAAGAGTCCAACGAAATTCTGACTTCAACTGTTTTCAGGAACCAAAAGCATTTATGTGGGCTCATAACCAAATATGTTTGAACAGATTCTAGTTTGTGTGTTGTTTTTTTGTTTCTTTAACTAAATACAAGCCTCCTGAAAATCTTCAACTTCATTGGTGCTAAATTTATCACAACCAACAGACGTGTGCTTACTCTGTAGGAGATGGCAGGGAGCAAACATGCATCACAGTCCTCTCCTCTTTGCCCTCAGCCATCCAGTGATACTGCTTCCTGCTCTGCTAGCGGACTTGCAGGAGGACCGATTATATCCGATGTTACTGATATGTCTCAGGCGAGCATGCCTCTGCAGATGCAGCCTGATGAGACTAGGTAGGAGATCCATGTGTGATTTTCTCGGCTCACTATTAAAAGCTACTTTTAACACACAGTGTGTGACTCTGCTTGTAGGGAGAAGTGCATGATGCTGATCAAAGAGGAGCCTGTGAGTCCAGGGGTACGAGGGGGAGGAAAAGGAAGCAGTGTAGCGGGAGGAGAGGCTGTAGCGTTGACCTCCCCTTGTGAGGTGTGCTCCTCTGAACCGCCTGTCCTCCCTGTTGCAATGGTCCAATCTGTTCTGGAGGGGAGGGGCTCTGTGAGCTCCATGCTGGAGAGGAGGAGCAAGAGACCCGCTCTGGAGAGGTAGGTGCTCACAGGTGGACAAAGTCATGGAAAATGTAATGCAACAGAAAAGTAATGTGAGGTGTATGAATTGTATAACACATGTGTGTGCAGAGCTGAGGTTGCAGACACAGTAGAGAATGTGGACATGAGCCTGGAGGAGCTGCAGCAGCTGCTTCTTAGGAGCCATCAGCAAAACGCTGTGGAAGCTGGGACCAGTGCTGTCATAGATGTCAGTAGATATCTGAAACATCAGGCTGACTCAGTTTGATGATTATAGACAGCAGCCAGTGGAGTGTATTATTGTATTCATCATTATGCTGCTTCCCTCCTGTTTCTTCTAGCCTTTCAGTCTAAGTCTGCCTCTGACTGAGTGGAACTTCACAGAGATGGAGTCCAACCTCAAACCAGTAAGTTTAGTCATGTGACTCTGAAAGCTTTAGTCACTGTGAGGTAAACCAGCTCAGTAATATTAGAGAGACCCAACAATCCCCTACGAGCAAGCATGTGGCAATGATGGAGAGACTTTCATTTCTAATTTATGTCCAGTTTCAGTAACATTAAATTCAATGTTCATCTGATTCTTAGACATTTTACAGCACAGCAACACAAGTCTTCAGTTTCACTATGATGATCTGCATCAGTGTCATTGACTGATAACACTGATCAGATACAAAGTGAATGCTGTAACAGGATCAGTCACATCGGTGCAGTGTGAAAAAGCCCCAGCAGGTGGAGCTTTACTACAGCAGCTCCATACTGCTCTGTAACAGAGACGGTTAAGGAAGCAGAATGTGACTCTGATACAAACTCCAGATGTTTTTATAACGTTCTCACTACCAGCAGCTGAAGGAGGACAAAATATTCTTCCTACAGCCTCAGCCATATTCACTGGAGTTTAGTGATATTTTGTATGAGACCTCCCCGCCTTTGAGGATCTTTGAGAGTCGTTCTGCAGATCTCCTCCTGATTGGTTGATCCCATGGGCTGATGTGTCAGCTGCTGATTGGTCCCTGTGAACATTTTAAAAACACTGGTTCCTGGTGTTGCCAACTTTGTCGCTATATTTAGCGAATTTTCAGACCCCTTAGTGACTTTTTTTCCCCTAAAAAGCGACTAGCGACAAATCTGGCGACTTTTTCTGGTATTATTGGAGACTCATTTATGACCACTTTTTGACGTGAAAGCGCGTATCGCTCAACAAGCAGCGGGTGCTGCCGTGGGCACCTCACCCGTGCCAAAGCACTCACGGGCGGAGGATAGTCCTCCCCCAGCTGCTATCAGGGCAGGAGATGTTCACACCTACGCGTCTAAACTGCAAATGAATCGCGTATGAGCGAAGCCGCTGCTCCCGCACTGACTGTAACGCAGTCAGTTCTTCTTTTACTGTTATGCTGTTTTGTGGATCACAAGGTTTAAAACTACTAATAAACATACACAAAGTAACTCCACCAGAGTGCCAATTTCGGGTCACTTTTGCCGGTCCAAGCCCGGATAAAGGAGCAGGGTTGGAATTGTGACATTAAAAAACAATAATTACTAAAAGAAATTTAATTTGTAGTTCTAAATAAATTCTAAATGCATTTAGGACGGTTTTTACTCACTTTATGTCTCTTCCACGATGTTATTTCTCTCTCCAACAACGTAGGTTACAATTACATTAGCATGTAGTGATGTTCGATTCGTGAACGAATCGTTCAGTACTCGAGAATCACTTTACTGACTCGTGAATCATGATTCACAAGCGCAACTGACTCACTGACTCATCCCTGTTGCTGTTAGCAAACTAATTCCATTAGTAGAAATATATCTAGCTTATAATTAAAATTGTGGGGGAAAAAACAACAGCCAGTTTCTTAACAAAAACATTTCTGCTCTGAACTGGAAGAAAAAACCCTGAGTAGAAGCTCACATCAAGACAATAGCTCCTCGGTTCACAGTAGCATCGCTCAGCTAGCATGCTAACAGCACATTTGAGTTACTCACCCCCTCCCTTGCTGTGCTGAATCATAGCATAAGCGAATCACTCAGGACTCACTAACCCCCTCCCTCCTGGCTCACAGCTCAAACAAGTTGAACGAGTCACTGACTCACTCACCCCCTCCCTTCCTGTTATAAATCACTCACTCACTCACTCACTCACTCACCCCTCCCTTCCTGTTATAAATCACTCACTCACTCACTCACTCACCCACCCCCTCCCTCCTGGCTCACAGCTTCTTCTTGGTTGGCAACCAATGTTAAGGTGCTTTACTGCCCCCTGGCTCACAGCTCAGTGGACATTTAGATGAGAAAATATATATTTGACACATTTAAGGAAAATACCAATAAAATAAAATAAAAATAAATAAATGTTCCCTTTAGAATTTTTTTGCTCTTTTTTGCTCTAAAAAAAATAGTTGTTTTCTTTTACAATCATTTATCTTAGCAGTAGGATTTACATTAAAAGAGAAACAAATTAAGTTTGAGTGAAAATATACATTTTTGCACTCTCTGGTCAACTGACTCAGTGACTCAAATGACTCAAGAAACCCGATTCACTTTGGTGAGTGACTCATTAAAACTCGATTCAGTAAAAAGAATCGAATTTACCATCACTATTAGCATGACCAATTATGCAAATTAGGCGATGATGTCATTTAGCGACTTTTAGGACAGCCAATAGCGATTTTCCTTACTGAGGAGTTGGCAACACTGGTTCCTGCTCAGCCTCTGGTCAGTGCCGATGAACCGACTCTGTTTGACATGGAGCTCCCCAGGCTCTTATTTTGTAAAGCATCTTAGCCTTTCCTGTGGTGCCAGCACTCTTGTGTGGGGGGTAAAAATGAGCGTGTTAAGGCCCTGCAGCACAAAGTTTCTCTCCTCTCAAGCCTGATTAATATTGGGGTTCTCATCAGTCGCTATGATGCTTTGGAATGGTCTACAGCAGCAGGGGAAACCTGCTCGTCTGTCTGCTGGAGTTGATATTTCTTTTGAAGTGAGCAAAACATAATTTGTCCATGCACTGCAGACCAACCCAACTCTGACTAAATGTCTGTCTGCTGCCAGCTCGAACAGCGAAGGTTTTGGGAACACTTTGGAAAGCTGTGCCTTTTCTGGATTTCTACTCGGTCACTATTGTTGGAGTTTCTTCAGTCAGACTTTCTCCCACTTTCTTGCCTCAGAGGTGCAGCCCTCTTTCTTGATACATTGTCACCAACATCTGGCTTTTTAAAAACCCCGCTTTGAGAGATCTGCATTTTTAAAAATCACCTCGAAGAATGTTCACATGGTAACCTAGGTCCATGAAATGTTGATCTGAAGTGTTTTTTCAGATCAACCACTGCTAACTGTCTTTTCCTAATTGTTGACCCTGAACGTTCCTCCTGGCTATCCTACAAAAACACAAAACACAAAACCCCAGCTCTGCACTCTCTTAAACTGTCTTATAAATAGTGTTTTCTGATCTTGTGTCACCTCATACACAGGAACTGGGATGCCACATTGTTATATCTGCCATCCTATATTTCACATTTATAACACGGGTGGCTTTAGATACCGAACCCCCCCCCCCGCCCACTCATGTTGACTGAAGACACAAAGACTAGCTGTGGAGCCCTGCTAGTTCTTTTAGTCCATGTTCAACAACACACGACTGTTTAATACAACTGTTACTTTAACTTGTGCTCTGAATCTTAATTCATTCTTCATCCTGCTTCTGTTCCTCTTCAATTTACATGAGAACGCTTGATTGTTGACGTTTTCTCTGTATTATTGTAGTCTTTACCTTTACCAGTATAAAGTGCCTCGAGGTGGCTGTTGTAAATAAAATTGAGCTGAGCCTATATTATTCAGTAATAATAAATACATAACATTCAGAGTTTTGTATGAAGAAGACAAAGTGTGATTTGGTGAATTTTGGATGTTTTAAATCACAAAAATTACAACCTTTTATTAAATGTTCAAAGCTCAGTTTAGTGCCTGGACACAGATTTGTTTTAATGCCATTTTTGTTCATCATCTTTTCTGTTCCCAGCATTTACAGCCTTGGTGTTTATTTGCATGTATTTTTCATAACAACATGAATGAGTCAAATGATTTATTGTACAGTGCAGTCCTCACATATTTGTTGTGTAAACACAAGTTATTTGCTATAATATGAAACGTTTCTGTTGGGATTTATTTGAATGTGTGCGTGTTTATCTTCACAGTACATGTTCCAGAACCAGGAAGTTGAGGCTTTTCCAGCCGCTGGCTGTGAAGAACAATGAATTTGTGCTGTGAATGGTCCTTTCTGAGGCGAAAGGTAACGGCCACTTGTTTAAGAGTAATGTCAATGCAGCTTCATATCTTCAGAGGATAATCAGACTACTCTAACTAATTAGTTAGGTTACTAATCAAACTATCAAACAAATCCATTTCTTTGTGCACGAAAGCAGGACTGTTTTTTATAGCGCTGTCACATCACGAAGAAATGATTTAATCAGCATATTTCTCTACATCTGCCAAAAACCACACGGATGCTTCATCTGACCGAATCGTATTCATTTATCTGTTGGAGAGTGTTTTGCTATTGCCAAAAACTTTTTGTGATTTAAATAGACTTTTTGCCCGTACACAATGAGACACAGCTTCTCATCGTTCTTTCATAGATCCCCTGGTATTACACTGAAAATAAACATTGGTAGTCGACAACAAATTTGAATGTATTAAAAGATATAAAACCGTGACACAGCTCCTCACTGCTCCCACACAGCAGCAGACCTGCTCTCTGATTCTTGTTCAGGTTTGCCATCGTGTGGTCAGAATAGGACTTCATAGGTTCAGAAGTCTTTGGATGACGAGAACATTTTTGCTTCTGTGAATCAACCTCAGATTTTTTTTAGTTAAGCAACCTGGGACTGAGGTGGCGGCTGAATCCTTGGTTTGGGCTCAGGAGGAGACACGCGAAGCTTTGGGATGTGTCAGGGAGGAAGTGTAAGAATCTGCTGCATCAAATATGTGGAGGTACCTGCTATGGTGACCTCTTGAAAGTATAAATAGTTGTTGGCACTAATACATTTTTAAGTGAAATGACTGGCTTTAATGCTTGGATGCATCTAAATGATGATGTGTTCCCTCTGTTGAGATGCTCTGCCAAGTCTTTACTTCACTTGTTGCTTGTTTTATGGGTTTCCTGCCTTTAGTTTTGTCTACAGTAAAGGCGAGCGTGCTCTGTGGGTCAGGTAACTGACTTAACCACTCAACATGTTTTGGTTCAGTGAAAATGCAAATTTATTTAGACTCTTCAATAATTACTTCCTTCAACCCATTAACATTAGACTTGAGTCCTACAAGGTTACTAAAAGAAGAAGTGTTGCCACTCTGGGCTTCGTACCACAGGCCCGTAAGGTGGCGCTGATTGAACCGTTATTATAAAGCCATCACTTGACCCACATGTCCAAGCAAATTATCTGAAAAACTCCTGAAAGAGTAGCTGTCAAACTGCTCATCACAGCACAGAAACAGCTTTAGTGAAGGTTACAGCTGATACTCTTATAGCCTGCTAGACCTCAGTTTGATACTGCAAGCCTTGTATTACAGAGATTAGCATGCTGTAGGTTTTAAATGTACTGTGTGCAGTGGATGAACCAAATCTATATATAAATGGGGAGTCTTCTTCACATATTAAGGTTAATTATCGGGTTCCAGTGGGTTCTGCGCTGGGCCGGTTCTGTTTACATTATACATGCTTCCCTCGGGCTCTATCATCAGGAGACACAGCATACATTGTCATTGCTATTCAGATGATATCCAGCCAGAAACAGAGAGCATATTTCTCCCATATTGGCTTCCTGTTAAATCTGGAACTGAATTTGAAATCCTTGAATAATCAGATTGGCCCTTATGTCAAAGACTTCGCAGCACCATATCAGCACAGAGCTCCTCGCTCTCAGACCGCATGCTTGTGGTTTGTTTAAAGGAGAACGGAGGCAGAGCTTCCAGCTTTCAGGCTGCTTTTGTGCTTTTCTATGAAACTAGACGTTTTTTGTAAGGTAAAGGTTTTCTGCATTATTTTTAATGAGAAATGAACGCGATGCCCACACCGATGACTGAAAACTGTGTCCCCAGTTTCTGACGCTCCTTTCTCCTGTTTGTGTCTGCAGGTCACAGACGCTGCTGTTACACTTTGTACTCCACTGTGCACCAGTTTGATCCCCAGGCCCTGCCAGGCTATTTCCTACACGTGACTTTGATTTTATTCTTTCTACATCCACATGCCTACAACAGAAAAAGCTCTGCAGTCTTTTTGATCAAAGCTTTTACTTCCTAGTTATTTGACTTCATCGGATCTATCAGCTGTCTGCTCTGTGGGCGTGAACGATACCTACATGGGAAATATGATGTCAGTGACTATGATTTTCACAGTTAACCAATCACAGCATTACATTTAGACTCTGATATTAAGCCAGATGGATGCAGACGGTGCATTCTTGGCTCCTGCACTTTAGTCTTTGTGTGAGAGGGAGTTCCTGCTTGGAGAGGTGACTTTTTCTTCCTATAAAGATTTCACAACAGATGAATATTTTTTATTAGTTTATCCTTATTAAGATTATAATTTATTTGTATCAAAGAACAAACTTTGGCAGATTTTATGTGATTTTCTCAGTCTGTGTAGGAGTGTAGAAGTTGAGGTATACTTTAGGCATTTGAAAATCACTATCATTCAGAGAGATAAGCGTGTTAGCGTTTCTATCAGGCTGTATTAAAATCCATAAGGAAGGCTCTCTGAAATCTATGGCAGTAGAAGGTAACACCCATCTTTGCACAGTCCTGATATGTAGCCGGGGATTAGCTTATTTCTCTTCTGTCTGATTTAAGTGTTAAGTTTTAATAGACAGATTCTCATTTGACAAAATCTACACTGGACACTACTGCATATTTGCACAATCGGTATATCTAGTTATTTATCTCTAGTTACAACAGTGGGTCATTGATTTCCTGTTTGTAGAAGGCCAGCACTGGGTTGCTCAGTAAATGCAGTGAATGACAGCATTTTTAAACCGTAATCTTTCATCTTGGAGACGAGTGGTCACACAGTGTTGCTGCACTTGTATCTGTGCTCAGTGCTACACAGTAAGTTCAGACTTTCATGCATAAAAACCAAAGTCAGGACAGGGGGCTACGCCAAAACCACAGAGAGAAGAAGAATTCGTCAGCTGTCCAGGAGCCGGTGTTTACTTTGACTTTGTTTCACTGAATGTACGGTGGGGTGATTACTTGATAATTGAGTCTTTTATAGAATACCTGCTTGAAGGAATTATTTACTCTGGATAACTACAATTTATTAATGATTATGCCATTGGACATCAAATATTAGTCCTCACCACTGTTTGGAGGCAGTAGATGAACATGAATTGTGCAATACTGTACAGAACTGTGAGAAACTGCAATGACCATAGGAATGTAGGGAGCAGCAGCTGTAAGTGGTGGACTGGAAAGCACCATAGAAAGATGCACTGCAGAAGGATAATGTTAGCTTGTGAGCCTAAAAGCCCCGCTATTCATACCGAGTCTCACAAAAGCTTCAAATTTTAGTAGCATTAGTGAGGAGGTCAGCTGCAGCGCTGCCTGCAGCAAGGCCACGACCCACATCGTGCTGCATCGTGGAGCCGCGCCTCAGTACCTCAGTGCTCAACCAAAACCACGACTTGTGCAGAAAATCTGCAGCTTTTGCCCACGATGTGAAACTGACCATCATGGTTTTCCCCCATACTTATATACATATATTTATACTTGCAGGCTAACATTTGATTATTTCATTCTCCGTGCAGCTTTTGGAAAAGGGAGGGAAAGCAAGTTGTGGTATAAACAAATGAAATTGCACTAAAAATGACAGTTGTATGATATTTGAGAGTACACAGTACATTTTAGACATAGCATTTATTTGTGTTCCTCATAATAAATATGAGTGTAATTACTTTTTTCCAAGGAGTGATGAATACATACATTCTGCTGCTGTTGTGTTCTTAATTTATTCCGTTTTCCACTTTTAATCATTTGCACTGGAAATGAACAAACTGTGTGTTCAGATGACATTTATGCCTGTCGGGATTGCAGACAGATAAAGAAGTATTGATGTTCAACGAGTGAAAAGATCTCTGCTGTAACAAAGCCTGGCATCCAAAAGCACCTCTGCACGCTAAATGGACTCGAAGAAATGTGCATAGAAACACGCATCACGTATATTAAAGCAGAAAATCCTGTCGACAGTGAAGACAACGAGATGATCTCAGTGCTTAGATGCTTTTGAAAGTGGGCCGCTGAAAATGTGAATCGTTTTAAATGGATTTTTATTTTTAAAGAATAAAGTGTATCGTTACAGGGAGTCAAAGAAACTGAACATGTATTCCACCTGTGTGTGAAATATTTAAATGGATTCTCCAAATAAAAATTCATAATAAACAACAAGTTATTTATTTGAAGGATTCACTGCTTCCTGTAAAACAGGAAATCTCAGAATGTGTGAAACTGTATTTATTCTGTTTTATGTAAACAGCTAATAGTAGCATGCTTAGTTTATCTAAAGTAATCAGATTCCTAGCTTTGTTTATTATTTTTTATTAATAGTTTTAATTTGATAACCTTTTCAGATTCTGGTGCAGCAAAACTCAAAGACAAACAGGGCCGTCATTTTGGGCTCCACACTTTAATAGTCCATGCTAGCCCTAACACTGCACACACATGCATCAATATTCTGTTTAGATAATACAGTGTAAGATTTTTAATGATAATGTCATTAGATCTTTTTTTTGGCACCTTACACCTGTCAAAGTGACCATGTGGAGTGGAAAGTAGTGAAGGAAACATGAAAACGGAACTGGATTATAACAAAAGGTGTGCCTTTTACTGATGCCGGAAAACAGAAAATGAACCAAACACGAAAAACCAGATAAATGAGAAACTCATTTAAAAAAAAACCTAAACTGGGAAAACTAAATATATGAAGACCAGGAACACCTGAGACACGGAAGCAACAAACAGAGGAAGGCACAGGACTGAAATAAGACCCAGGAGGAGAGCACAGCTGAGAGCAGTCACAACCAACGAGACCGCAGGAAGCAAAACTTAAAACGCTGAACACGAGACTATCAAAGTAAAACAGGAACACGAGACGAGCACAGAGGCAGAAGTCAAGAGACAAGAAAGTAAATAGCAGTGAAATCAAAGACTATTAATAATTCAAAGTACAAAGCACAGGGTCACCCACACACAACATACCTGAACTTTTAGGACTGAAGTCTGTGACATGGTAGATTTTTTACTACTTTAACACATTTATTTAAAACATTAAGTATATCCATTTTAAACAAAGACACTAAAGCGTCTCAGTGCTGAGACCTCGTGGGGCACAAACAGCTTTTATGATTAAGCTGATTTACTTACTGAAAGCTCTGCGCCTGCAGCAGTCATAGTGCAGAGAAACTACTTTATTTGTGTGGGTTACAATGGTAATGTATTATTATTATTACAAAATGAAAATACATTTCCCATGAGGCCTTTTGCATTCACACAGTTATATACATGAAATAACCGAGCAGCATCAGCGGGGCTGGCTCAGTGTCAGTAACGAGGTTTGATCCGTTTGGCCTGGCAGCAGATCGGCAGACAAATGATTTAGGGTACGGATGCACAAAGGGTCTCCCTGCACCAAATACAGGTTGGTTACATAATTTCCTTAGAGATTAATAAAGTATTCTGATTCTGAAGAAATAACACAAACACATTATTTTCTGTTAGAAGTAACGTAAGCTAACTAACGGTAGGAAACTCAAGCAGTTTCTTTCATGTGGACTTTTATGAGCTGCCTCTTTTTTCTTTTTTGAAACAAACTTCAGAGCTGTCCTGCAGTCTCACCGCTCAGCATCAGCTACAGCAGGAGCACAAAATATTTCAAAAGGCAAATTACAGCAAGTCTTAAAATAAATGAGGGAAAAAGAATACATTATGTGAATGTATGAGAAAAAAAAAAAAAAAAAGGGGAAACAGAAGTCATGGAGAAAAAAGAAACCAATATTCAAACACATAAAGATAAGAGTATAGAAGAAATCAAAGACAGCTCCAAAGATCATGATGCAAATCAACAATTACAGACTGTAAAGTAGTCACAGTCAGATCTCATTGAAAATACAATTAATTTTCAGTTTGCCCATTATCCATTTTTTGACACCTTCTGGGTCTGAGACGTGGAGTGGGCAGGAGTCCAAGCAGAGATCTCCAGACCTTCCTTTCCTTAGCTCCTCTAGCTCTTCAAGAAGGACAGAAAGACATTTCTAAGCTAGTCAAAGGTTTCGAGCCTCGTCCAAGTCAGTTGTGCAGAAGCTCCTCAGTCGGTGCCTTTCGATGGGTGGCTCTAATTTAAATCCCTCTCTAAACACTGAGATCCTTCCCTTATATCATCACTGGAGACAAATCCATCTGTCAGTCTCCTGCTCCACTCTGACCTCACTCGTGACCAAGACCCCAAGATAAGCTCCACCTCCTCTTAGGGTAGCATCTTAATCTTTTTCCAACCGAAAGCCATCAAGTCAGACTTGGGAGTTTCATCCCAGCTGCTTCAAACTCAGCTACAAACCGAAGGTGGAGGTCATTGCTTCATGAAGCCAACACAACCACATCATCTGCAAAAAGCAGAGATGAGATCCTGACATCAGCACACCATCACCCTGGGCTGCACCTGCAGATTCTGGCCAATAAAAAGTTATGAACTATAATCTGCAACTATAATCTGTTCTTTTCTTTAGACAGACCTTGAAATGTGCAGTGTTTGTTTTGCAGGCTGACAGATACCAGAGTGATGTGAGGTGAGTCATGTGAGGAAAAGCATTTTTGATTCCCTCCCAAAGATAAAAACAAGTTTGTTTATATATATTTAAAATAATCTGTATCAATACCTCTGTAAATTAACAGTAATAATGAATACGGCAAAAGGTCAAGACTTCTTGTGGTGAATTCTTTGCAGTTGGAATGACTTCATTACATTACACATACGTGTGTGTGTGTGTGTGTGTGTGTGTGTGTGTGTGTATCACAGGCGTTCAGGCTGGTTGCATGTGATGGTCTTGCTGCACATCTCTTGTGCTTCCTTGCTGAGCTGTGACAAAATGAGAACCTGAAAAATAACCTGCTTCACTTACGTAACAGCAAAAGTCTCAAATTATTTTTATCCTCCAGCTGAATTTTGGATTTTTTTTTTTAATATAAAACTGTTTAACACTGAAATGTAAAAAGGGCCTCGTTGGCTGTGTGAACAGGAGGAAAATATGGAGCTTGGTATGAGTTTACACGTTTCCTTAAATGTAATAGGGAGTATTAAAACACTGCATTTGTACTGTAAATGGGAGTAATTACATCAATTTGGATTTCAAACTGAGTCATCAGCAGTCACTGAAAAGCTTTTCATTAAAGTATGAATTGCCTTTATTTTATCTTCGTACTATAACCGTGTACGCTCCTCCTGCTGCAGCCACAGAAGGAGTCTGGAGCATTTTAAAAACAACAGAATTTCAAATATACGGGGCGATGTGGTTTGATGAGCCGAGCTCCCCGCCATTACCAAGAACGCGTTTTGACACACACTGACAGGAAGTACAGAAGCTAGAAATACGTAAATATATTCTCTACCCTCTCAACTTGTGCGTCTTTCAGGTTCTCTTCATCTCAGGGTTGAGCTGCACTCGTCTCCAGTTACGCCTCTGATGTAGCACATCCTCCATTTGTGAATCCTCCAAATTAGATTTCTCCCCTTTTAACCAGCCATCAACCTGAAAGTGTGAGTGGTAAAGTCACCGTCTAATATTTGGATGTGATGTCAGGGAAACGCTGTGTTCTCTCATCAGTGTACACGATTTATAATGGAGATTCCAGTTTTCCTCTTTTTACACGAACAAATCTTTAGACTGAGTTTGGTTGGCATTACTCGTTTTTAATGATCTCATCTTTTTGTTCTTGCTGGTGAGAATAACAACATTAAATGCTGTTCTGATTTACACAGTTGTTTTTGGGTTTGTTGCAAACCAAAATTCTCAGTGACTACACTCTGTATGTCCCTGACCCTAACCCATGTCTTTACGGACCTTGCTTTGTGCACTGGTGGAAGGGGGGCATCCCCAAACTGTTCCCTCAAAGTTGGGAGGGTGAAATTGTCCAAGATGTCTTGGTAAAACTGGGTAAAAACACCCCCACACCATAATCAAGACAAGCACCTTTCTCCTGGTAACCACCGAACCCAGACTCGTCTATCGATTGCCAAACGGAGAAGGCTGATTGGCCACTCCGGAGAGCTCGTCTTCACTCCTCTCGGGTTTTCACAGCACTGCATCTTTGCATCGCACTTGGTGATGTAAGGTTTGACTGCAGCTGCTCAGCCATGGAAGCCAAGAACGTCTCTACACGCACTTCTTTAGCTCAAAGTGTTCCCAGTTGCTCCCACGTCACTGAGCTCCTGACAGCTCACAGGTCATTCTTTCACATGTGTTTTTAAAAGCAGTCTGCATGTCGAGGTGCTTGATTTTATACACCTGTGGTCGTGGAACACCTGCATTCAGTGATTTGAATGGCATAGAGTGTATTTCTGTCTAAGGTCTGCTGCAGCTTCAGAATTTAGGTTTGGTTGGTCATATTTCATATGAATATGAACACAGCTAGTTGACCGATAGAGATCATCTCCAGCACCAGAGGCTGCACACACTGTAGTGCAATAAAATAATAGAAGTCTACTTTGTTACATGCCTGTTGCTCTGACTGCTCCCTCTTCATTGATCCTTCTATCCTTCCATTTGTGGTGGGCGGGACTAAGACACAATGAAAGGAATGGAGGATGTGCAGGCAGCAATGAAAGGAGAACGAAGGCGTCATCTGACCAAACAGGCGCGGTGGAGAGCACGCTGTGTGGGACGACATGTGGCAGTCATTCAGTTTCTCCTCAAAGGCCTGCCACTTGGTTTTTTTAGGGGTCAAATATGTCAAGAATTCAAATTTAAAAACCTGCTTTATTTATTTTTATTTAAAGTCAGATGACCCCAAATCATTTCTTCCTCCCTTCATATCAAACGCCTCACGTGTATTATAATTTAGCTTGTAGGCAGTTGCCAGAAACTGATCCTGTTTCAAATGGAGCTTTGAGTGTTATGGCAGATTTAAAACAGTGCAAACAACAGTAATCACTGTTAAAATGTACACAGTGTACATGCATGCAGGGGCTCCTGCAGAACTGGCTACACAAAAAGAAACTTTTGCACGTTTCTCTGCCATAACACACATTCATGTTTTCAGTTTACGTTTCATTCATTAATCTTGCATAACGTCTTGCACAATGCAAAATATACAGGGGGATGTTCGGAGACCCACTGTGCCTATAATGACATGCTGTTGTGATTCTTTATCTCAGCAGCTGAAATGCAGGCCTCTGCAGCTATTTTTAGCCTTTTAGGAAAAGCTTTGTAGTGTTCAGAAAGAGTGTGTGTGTGTGTGTGTGTGTGTGTGTGTGTGTGTGTGTGTGTGTGTGTGTGTGTGTTCGTGCGTGTGTTGGGGGGCTTTTGTGTAGTTATTTATTTAATCGTAAAGCTAATAACCTTTGTTACTCTTCCTCCTGTCCTGCCATCCTCTTCCTCCACGCCGCTCTTCAGCTCCATCTCTTCTATTGTGCACATTATTTCGCCTTCGCTTCAGCCTGTAACTCTGTCGGCATTCGCTACACAATCGCTCACACCCTGCCCGGTAATTCTTCCCTCCCCCTCGCTCCCTCCTCCATACTGCTGCATTATTCAGACTGAGTGCTATTTGGAAGGGCTTGTGTTGTCCCTGCGTACCTCTCCTTTCATCGTGCTCTGTGGAGCATCGCTCGAGAGGTTAACCCCTCCTTGCAAAACCACAGATTGCACCAGAAACACATGCACACAAATGCACAATTTACCAGGCCATAGATTCGCTAGACGTGACAGACGCATCTTTATAAACCTGGTGTAATCCTCATATAAGGTAGTGCTCACTATTGTCATGACAAACATACTCCTTTATTTCTTCCCTGAATACCAGCCAGGGCTCCACAGAGATCACTTAAGAAGCAGCTGCAGGCAGATGCACGGCCAAACTACAACAGAACTCAGTGTCTTTTATTTATAACCAGCAGCAGCAGAGCTGAAGCACTTCAACTGCAGGCGCCACAGACTCAGAGCAGGGACAAGACTTTGCACTGGTAGAAAAAAGGGAAAAGAGGACAGACATCCCTGCATATTTAATCATCTAACAAGAGCCAGGATGACTGAATGGAAAACAAAGAGCTACTGAAAGTCTCTTCATCAGAAAGCTGTGAATCTTAACAATGTGTAAAAGCAAATGTGGCGTATGAAATTACATACGCAGCAAGGAGCTGCGAAAAATGTGCCTGTTGGGCCAGTTTTGTATGGGGCGCCGTTTGTAAACTGAAACATGCCGAAATTAACGGCAACATTTTTCACATTTAGCTCTAAATCTTACAAAAACGAGTCATTTTTTACAACATTTAGTAAAATACTTGTAACTTTTTATATTTAAAACAGAATTTTAAATGTTAAATCTAAATATTATATTTAAATGTAAATGTTAAATGTTAAATCTAAATGTTACGGGAAACTAAATATTTAGCTAATATGCAAATTTATTGTACGGGTCAACGGAAATACCAAAATAAAAGCTTCAAGAAAACCTCCTGCGCTAATCTGTCACAGTATAATTGCACAGAACTTCCCATTAAGACAGAGCTTTCACAATGATGCAAGTAAAGATGCAAATAAGATATTCAATTATCAAAGGTTACTTTCAAATCTTACCTTGAAATATGAACTTCACTTTGTCTATCAGACTCTTCTAGGAGGCTACGCTGAATTGCATCTTCAAGAGCTTCATCTTCCTCCAGAAAAATAGGGCTAAGTAGACAAGAGATATTAGAAATCATAAAACATGTCAGCCTTGAAGAATTTCTCACACTACATCATTAAAAAAAAAAAAATTAAATGTAAATCCTAAAGTTGCAGTCATTCAGCAAAAAAAACCTAAACATGCAAATTGGAAACCTGCATCGAAACAATATCCTAAACAACATCTAAAATGAAGGATGTCTTTAACCCCTAGACAACAGCTTACACAAATTCTGCCACATTATATGGAAACATCTGCTGTCCCTCATTTTCACTCTCCTGAATGCAGCCCTCTGTTTCCTGATGCTTGGCCTCACTTTCACCTGGTGTTGTAGGCAACGCATGATGCACTGAACAAAGGAAAGAAGGTCAGCATGACTTGCTTCATAATGTTAACAGAGCCTTTATATATCCTTATATTAGTTCAAGTGAAAGTTGGGCACATATTCCTCCTTGGCTGTAATCACCTGTGATAATCCGTAAACATTAAAATCGGACAAATTAATGATGCTCTCATCAAACAAACCTCCCAGGAATTATTACTCACTGCAGTAACAAAATCTAACTGGTCATTGAGCTTAGAACCTCATTAGGTTTTCATTCACGCCACATACCTCGTCTTCTCCGGCAGACTGGACTTTCAAAGTCACTATCAGACAGCTCTTCTGGTTCCTCCTGAGGGAAAAGAAATCATGTTCTACATAAAATCAAATACAGTTGCACCAAATCACTGGTAACACAGAGGCACATGGCTGCACTAAAAACTGTTTACACCTGCTAAAAGTGCAATATTAATTAATACAATTAATAAAATTATGTTAAGGGAACAGACTAACTTTTTAGACAATAAATATTTCTGCACTGCAATATAAAATGTTTACCTGTGCAGGTTTTTGTATCCCTGCCATTATATAGAGGCAGGTGGAGGAACAAATCGAGCCAACTTCTTGGCCACCCCAAAGAAAACTGCTAGAAACATTTGGTTTCATTAGTCGTTTACATCCTCTAATTGTACGCAAATACTCAAAAGGGAATGTCTGGCCAGTTGACAGTGCAAATGTTCTTCTGAAGATTGCTGCTATTTCTTCTCTAAGTTGTGCTTCAGGCCAGTCAGATGTAAAGGAGATCTTCCCAATAAGGCCATCTTGTGCTAGTTTTGCTCTTGAATCTCCTCTCGGTATGAGAAACGTTGATGCTGAAGACAAGGGCAAGCACACGACATCTTTTGTATAGTGTTTGCAGGTCTTATTTTTTTCCCCTCACAAAATGTGAGCGCGTAGCATGAGCTTGAGGAACTGATGGAAGAGGAACCTGAAATGAATTCAAACACAGATACAGAGACACCTATGCATTACAATAGACTCAGACCATCTTACTATTGTCTACCCATTACACAGAAAACTGAACCTTTTGTATCTTGTAGATTAGCATTTGGTGACTGTTGGTCAAGTTGGTGATTCAGTCCCCAGGTGCTCTAATCTACAGCTCCCAATGGGTTTATCTGAGTATGACTGTGTGCGAATGTTGGACAGAAAAAGTGCTTGTATTAATCTGTGCCTGTGAATGGGTAAATGAGATGTGTTGTATAAAGTGCTTTGAGCACTCAATTAGAGTAGGAAAGGCCTGCAGTTAGGTCAATGTGTATTTGGACCCTAACAAGTTTTATTTTGTTGCCATTTACTGAAACATTTTCCAATCATAATTATATCATGAACATGATGTGCAGACTCAGCTTTAATTTAGGGTATCCATATTAAAATGATGATGTCATTACCAATTAAGCAGATAAATGGCCTGGAACTGATTTGAGACGTAGTGTTTGCATTTTGAAAATTTTGCTGTGAACAGACAACATGCGGTCAAAGAGAACATAACAGAAAAAAGAAAATTAAGAAATTAATATAGCCACTACAGTGACCATCAAAACAATGAAAAATATTGACGTAAAATTTATTTTGTGACACCACAGAACAAATGATAGCGTATACTGAATATGTGACACAGCACTGAAGCAGCTGAATGTGTTCAGAGACATACTTGTCTGCTTGAGTCCAGCTAAAAGTAGTCACAATGATTGGGTAGCATTTAATAATAAAGATGGAAGATGACCCAAAACATACAGTCAAAGCACCGCATGACTTTATTAAAGTAAAGAAATAGAATATTCTTGAATGGCCAAGTCAGTCACTGGATTTTAACCCAATTGAGGATACATTTCACTTGTTGAAGACTAAATTTAGGACAGAAAGGCCCACAAACAAACAGCAACTGAAAGCCAGTGCAGTAAAGGCCTGGCAGAGCCTTAGTAAGGAGGAATGCCAGCATCTGGTGGTGTCCATGACTTCAAGACTTCAGGCTGTCATTGCCAACAAAGGGTTTTGAATAAAGTAATAGAAATGATCATTTTATTTTCAGTTATTTAATTTGTCTAATTACTTTAGAGCCTCTGAAATGATAGGATTGTGTTTACAAATTACTTTTTTCCCCCTCACATTTTTATGCAATCATTTCGTCCAGCCCATTGAATTAAAACTTAAAGTCTGCACTTCAACTGCATTGGAGTCGTTTCATTTTTAATTAATTCTGGTAATGTACAGAAGCAACATTAGAAAATGTGTCTGTATCAAAATATTTATGAACCTGACTGTATATCAAAACCAGTCAGCTAAATGATATGTGTAAGAAGGCCTACCGAGCGGTACGGTATCCCAGTGGAGACGGCAGGTCTACTTGGTCCAGGTGCATTGCTGGATTCCTAAGGAAACATTTACATCAAGAACGACTGTTACCTACCAAATAAATAAATAAATAAATAAATAGAGTTGTATGATGTTCGATCTCTGTCTGCTGCCTACCAAATGAAATAATTGAGGACTAGCTAAGTAATTTAGCTTTGCTAGTTTTGCTAACACTGCTATCAACCCATCCAAAATGCTATACAATGAACTTACCAAGTGCTGCGGCGTTTGTGAGGTGGAGGGTGCACTACCGCTGAATCGTTGGATGGCCGACAAAACGGCTCTTCCAATGTTTTCAGCTAAATCGCTGGACATGCTGGTAGGAAACAGGTGAAGCAGCTCATGGCAGTGAAAAGTGACCGTGAGAGGAGCGCAGACACACAACCTGAACACGACCGGCACACTTTAGCGCGGGAGGTTTTCTTGAAGCTTTTATTTTGGTATTTCCGATGACCCGTATAAATTTGCATATTAGCTAAATATTTAGTTTCCCGTAACATTTAGATTTAACATTTAACATTTAGATTTAACATTTAGATTTATATATAATATTTAGATTTAACATTTTACATTTACATTTAAATATAATATTTAGATTTAACATTTAAAATTCTGTTTTAAATATAAAAAGTTACAAATATTTTACTAAATGTTGTAAAAAAGGACTCGAAAAAACATGTTTTTGTAAGATTTAGAGCTAAATGTGAAAAATGTTGCCGTTAATTTCGGCATGTTTCAGTTTACAAACCCCATAGATTTGTACTGTTTAAGATGTCGCACATCACAAGCAGGAGCAGAAACACTGAGAAATAGATGGCGATGAAGTGTATATTTAATAGGTATGAAATCTGATCTGTTTATGCCGCTTCTTCTAAAATACCAGCAGCTGAAAGTGGTTCTCGGAGTGTTCTGGCAGCTGTTTCCTTTGTTCAGCTTTCTCTTGTTTTAGCGAAGTGGCCTCTGTGGCGCCTCCACCATCATTTCTTCTGCTTTTCCCTTTTTCATTTTTTGCCCGATAGCTATGCAAATGGACTTCAGGGAGCACAGCCGAAAGATGAAAGCTATGAATGTTCGTGAAAGTAAAAAAAACACAAGGAGGGTTAGCGGTAGTGGCGGCAGTGATGATGATGATGATGATGATAATGACTGGGGCATCAGGGTTGAAGCTCCGCTGCATTTTTCATGTAAAGTGTCTTTTTATAGCCGCGCTTTGAGGATGTATACTGGCTTTTGGTAAAATTGACCTCAAACAAGACGAGGACACTGAATCAGTGATGGTTCGTATTTACTTTGAAAAGATCACAAGATATACAGTATTTCTATTTTTCCACTTAATGTTTTAGTAGCATTTGTTTCTTTCCTCTCTGTTTTAATGACACAGTAGCCAAGGTGCAAACAGTCACAGTTTTCCTTTTTACAAGAGTTTTCAGTGCGTCCCACTGACAGCTGTAACTGTCACGGGTTGAATGTTTCATGTTTTATTTCATTCCTAGTTTTAAAGTTGTTGCTCCCAGTCACAATAATATGGTGGATCCATCGGTCAGTCCATCCATCCCTTTTCTTCCGCTTGTACAACTCTGGAGCCTCTTCCCCCTGTCAGAGGGCAAAAAGCCTGACAGGTTTTCAGTCTATCGACACGGAGAGACAAACACGCCCACGTTCACACCTGCGGTTAACCTTACCTGCATGTCTTTGGTCTGTGAGAGGAAGAACACCCGGACAGAACTTTGCAGTCAGTAAAGCGACAGTGATAATTACAAATTCACAAAAATGTGGTTTCTGCTTTTTTCGAATACTTTCCAAAAGCTTTCATTTACTCAGCATGAATGAGCATTAATCAAACACATCTTTTTTAAATCTATCCTTGTCATTATATTTCTTCAGCTTTTTTTTAAGCTATTCTTTTACTAAGTGACTATCAGTGTAATGTCCTTGTGGCGGCTCTGGCAGGGATGATTTGGAACCTTGAAAAAATGCATTTATGCAATAAAAGTGCACCCCAGGCATCTCCTGCAGCTATTAAACCATCCACTGCTTGTAAGAATAATATTAAAGACACAGCGAACCACGGCACACACCGATATGCCCCCCACCCCCACCCACACTGTAAAACAGAATGCCACCAGTTGCATTAAAGAACTGCCAACTCACCAGTTTGTTTTGATGATAGACAAACTGATGGGAAAATAAAGAGCTCTCCATGAAAACCTTCATGGTGAGTTTATTCAAAGTACAGACAGCATGAACGTTCGGACATGTTTCTGTCCAGTTTGATCCTGCTGCAGGGTCGCAGGAGTAGGTAAAAACAGATGAACCAATTAAAAAATGATGACTGACTCTGTTCTTAACTCTGTCACCCCAGTCTGTGCTTCAGGTCTCAAGGTTGGGTGATTTGGAAACAGTTACACCTGTTCCAGTCACGTGCATGTTACTATGAAATCAAACAGGCTCATCAACTAAGAAAACTGATCAAAAGTATATTGTTTTAAAAATTTTAACATTTAAAAAAGAAATCTTACAATGGTGCCTTGTGTTTTGCAAAATAAAATAAAACAGTTGTCAGGTTTGGCTTTGTGGCAGGCCTCCAAAAGCACAATGTAAAACTCAAAAACAGCTTCATTGGTGAGCTCTCTCAGAACAAGAGGAAGGAAAACAAATCAGGAGAGAATAATCCAAAACTACAGCTCCACATGGAAACTACACACAAGCAAGAACACGGCAATGAGGGACGACATGGCAAAGAACAAAGGTAAATACACACCAGGTAACTGGGGGAAACATCGGGAACATAGCTGACTAAAATCAGACCAATGAGACAACACACAAAAGATCAGGGACTGTCTAAATAAAACAGGAAGTAACAAACACCAGCTCAAAATCTCAAAACCCTGGGTCACCATGACAACAATGATGTAGGAGCCATAACTAAATATATAGAATTTTGATGATCACTGGGTTTTCATTTGTTTGGTTGTTATGGGAGTCACGTGGGTGGTAGCGGTGACATAAATGGGCGTTGTCAGTCTGTCATTCACTGGGTTTGATTTTGACAGAGAGGAGGGCTGGGTAGCCGTAGTTTCTGTTGACCGCTGCACAACATGTTTTGCTTTGTTACATTAGAGCCTGTGACGTTGTAAGAGTACAAATCGTGAGATGATCACATTACTCTGTAAACTCTCAAAGCACTTTAATAAATAAGCAAACAATTCCACCTTTTGCATTATTGCGTAAGTTGACAGCGCGTCAGGCAAAGAGGCAAGCTTCATCCCCGGCCTCTAGCGACTGTGGAAGTCGCTACACCTTTAGTCAACAAAAAACGGCATTCTGGAGAAGCAAGCCGCAAGCAGGATCAAAGAAATCAGATCAAGGAACCTGGAAGACGCAGCGCATCTGAATGAGTGAGCCAGCAGCACCGACACACCTGACGCAATTCTGAGGAGCGCAGGTAAAAATACCTGTGCATGTCTGGTTGTGGAAAAGGAAGCCACATTGCATTAGCGCTAAGATGTTTCAAGAGGAGACACTGAATGGAATGAATGTTGGTTAAATGTGCAACGTTTTTGGCTGCACTCTTGGATTGATGTCTGCGCTGCGTCTTATTAATTATGCTGCTTGGATGACGTTCAAATGGACAATTAAAGTGCCGTTACGTTGAAAGGATATTATGGTCAAAGTTTATTGTGGCTTCCAGTGGATATATGTTTTATGGATGATCACTGAAGATTAAATTAAATTAAAAAAAAATCGAACAAACAAATGGGAAAATCATGAGTCAAACAGGTGGTGATGATTGTTCCTCTAATGATTTGGGAGGAAAGAGAGAAAGCAAAATGACTGGAAAAGCATTGTTGAATAAAATTGAAAAATTACAAAATGAATGCAAAAGATATGTCAATAAAATGAAAGGACTAATACCAAAAATGAAAGAGCTCATGCAACACAATGAAAATCTTTCTCAAATTAAGCAGTATGTGGTGGATTTAAAAGCACTGTGTGAAAAGGCTTCAAGTTCACATGTTGAGGTGTTGCCTTTGGTGCCAGAGGAAGAGGTAATAAAACAAGAGGAATGGTTTTCAAGTATCATGAAATACACCAATGTGTTTTTAAATGAAATTCAAAATTGGATAAATCAAAGAGAACAAAACCCTGCTGTTTGTCCAAAGCAAATTAATTTATTGGAAAACAAAGTTGCATCAAATACTGAGACTGAAGTGGAGGATGATGTCAAGCCAAGTGACAGTGTTTCAAATGTTGAAAGCCACAAAACTTCTTCATCAAGATCTTCAACTTCATCTGTTCGTATGAAAGCTGAGGCAGAGTTGGCAGCTTTAATGATAAAGCAGAAATTATTGGATGAAAAACGTACTGGAAGAAGAGGAGGAACGTCTTCGTAAAAGAAAGGAAAGGCTAAAGTTGAACACTGAAATTGCTGAAAAAATGGCAACAATAAATGTCCTTAAAGCTCAAAGTATAACAAGTAAAAAAGGATCTTCAAAAGTTTCAGATGGAATGAATTCATACATTTCCAATGAAAGATCTAAACAAATCCTTAATGTTGATGCATTGGAATTTATACCTCACATCTCTGGAAAACAAAATTCATTGACTAATGCTGAAACTCAAAACAGGAGAAAAGAAAAAACCCAGGAATGTGTCATGCAACAAGCAGTGTTGACTGAATTTTCTCAAAATAATCATCCTCGACAATATTCAGTTATTCCTTCAAACCCATCTGAGGCAAATGGACAAAATGACTGTCATACAAATGGTATGGTGGAACTGGAACCCCAAAATGATGTTATTGGAATAATGACTAAACAAAATGAAATAACAACACTTTTAATTCAACAGCAAAGCCTCTTTTCCTTACCAAAGAGAGAAATACCTCATTTTGATGGAGATCCACTTCAATATTATTCATTTATTAAAGCATTTGAGAATGCAGTTGAGTGCAATAAAAAAAAATAACAGTGATCGTTTATATTTTTTGGAACAGTACACAAGAGGCCATGCAAAGGAATTGGTGAGAAGCTGTCAACAAATGAACTCAGATCGTGGTTATTGGAAGGCAAAATCACTGTTAAAGGAGCACTATGGCGATGAACAGAAGGTCGCAGCTGCATATCTGGACAAGGCACTTTCATGGCCATCGATTAAAACAGAGGAAGTAAAAGCTCTTCAGAACTACAGTTTGTTCCTCAGGGGATGCTGTAATGCAATGGAGGAGGTGCAGCATCTGAGTGATTTGGACATGCCTTCTAATATGGTGAACATTATTATAAAATTGCCGTATAAATTTAGGGACAGATGGAGAAGCCATGTTTGTGACCTGCAAGAAAAGCATAAGAGAAGAGCCAAATTTATGGATATTGCAGACTTTTTGGAGAAGCAAATAAGAATATTAACTGATCCTGTATTCGGTAATATTCAAGATTCTCTGCTTTCTTTACCAACTAAAGGAATGAGTAAACCCAAGTATCAAGGCAGACCTGGAAATAAAGGAACAAGCTTTGCCACCACCATGCAAGTTGTGGAGAGTACACCTAAGCCTGCGGAAATGGAAATGAAAAATAATCAGGTTGGAAGGAACGTCTGTATTTGTTGTGGAGGAAGACACATGTTGGACGTATGTGCACAGTTGGGAAAAATGGCTCATGAGAAGAAGATAACCTTCTTAAAGGAAAATGGCATCTGTTTTGGCTGCTTGTGTATAGGACACATCAGTAAAGATTGCCGTAAGAGGATTTCCTGTTCCAAATGCAGCCGGAAACATCCCACCATCCTGCACAAAGAAAGTACACCCTCTGAAAAGACCAACAGGAACATGCAGCCGCATGAGAGCACATTGGTGTCGAGTGGTCTTACAGGGGCTGGAGATCAGGACTGTAAACTGCCCATTGTACCTGTCCAAGTAAAGTCAAAGAAAAGAAGCAATATTATTACAACATATGCTTTTTTGGACCAAGGGAGCACAGCAGTTTTCTGCACTGAGAGTCTAATGCGCAGACTACACCTTGAGGGAAGGAAAGGAAACATCCTCCTCAGAACCATGGGCCAGGAAAGAATTGTGAGCAGCAACACTTTATCAGGACTGGAGGTTGCCGCTCTTTGTGGGGACGAATTTCTGGAGCTGCCAAAAGTGTACACACAGGAGTCCATGCCTGTACATAAAGGAAATATTACAACACCAGGAGATATTGAAGGATGGTCACATTTAAAACACATAAACTTGCCTCAAATCAATGCAGGAATCGAGCTTCTGATCGGAACAAACATTCCCAAAGCCTTGGAACCTCTGGAAGTGGTGTGTAGTGTTGATGGAGGACCGTATGCCGTAAGGACAAGGCTTGGCTGGACCATCAATGGGCCACTTTCAGGAAACTGTGAAGCTACAGGTGATCAGAAGCATCCACAAGTTACAGTCAATAGAATTTCTGTTGTCACGCTGGAGGAGCTTTGGCAGCAACAGTTCAAAATTGACTTTCCTGAGAGCAAAGTTGATGAACAGGTTGGATTGTCAAGAGAGGATCAGAGATTTCTGGAAATAGTGACTAACTCTGCCAAATGTGTGGGTGGTCATATCCAGATAGCATTACCTTTTCGGAATGCCAGTATCAGTATGTTTTTATGAAGAATACAAAATGGTTGTCTGGGCCTCAGTATCTTCTACAATCTAGGAGTGAATGGCCTGTCTACCCACATGACATCAGTCTGCTTTCATCTGATGATCCTGAGGTAAAAACAGTTGCCACAGTGAGTGTTCAGCAAGCTGGAGAAAATTCTGTTACTCGCTTGTTTAAACATTGTTCCACCTGGACACGTCTTAAGAAGTCAGTGGCATGGCTACTAAAATTTAAGGACTTGCTTCTGTCCTTTGTGAGGAAAAGGAGAGAATTGTGTTCAAGCTTACCACAGTCAGAGGTCAGTAAAGAGCAACAGAAATCATTTGTGGAAGAAAAGCTAAGGAACTTTAAGAGGACATCTGTGATTAAGAATCTTACAGTGGAAGATCTGGACAAAGCTGAGGTTGCCATCATCAAGTTCTGTCAGAGGATGAGATTTTTATTAGAGCTTGTGAGTCTGGAGAAAGGACAACCCATTATAAAATCAAGTCCTCTGCGAAGACTCTGCCCACAGCTGCAAGATGGAATTCTCAGAGTGGGTGGGAGACTCGGTAGATCATCGATGCCAGTTAAGGTGAAACATCCCATAATACTAGCGAAGGATCAACACATCTCCGAGCTCTTGCTTAGACATATACATCAGGAAGTTGGACATGGTGGTCGTAACCACATGCTGTCTAAGCTAAGAGAAAAGTACTGGTTGATTGGAGCTAGTACAGCAATAAGAAAAGTGTTATCTAAATGTGTCATCTGTCGACGTCTTAATGCTCCACCAGTGAATCAACAGATGGCGGATTTGCCCAATGAAAGAATCATTCCAGACGAACCTCCATTCACGCGGGTGGGAGTGGATTACTTCGGACCCTTCAGTGTGAAAAGTAGGAGGAGCGTGGTGAAGTTACAGTGTTATATTCACGTGCCTTGCTATCCGTGCTGTTCACATTGAGCTGGCTCGATCACTGGATACTGACTCTTTCATTAATGCATTCAGACGTTTCAATGCAAGAAGAGGTCAGGTTCGAGAACTGCGTTCTGACAACGGAACCAACTTTGTAGGTGCTGAACATGAACTTACAACTGCCATTGAACATTGGAACCAGGCGAAAATCAATGACGTCTTTCTGCAAAAGGGAGTTAAATGGACCTTTAATCCACCTAGAGGTTCACATCACGGAGGAACCTGGGAGCGACTGATAAGACTGGTTCGCAAAGTACTTAATTCCATAATGAAGGTACAAAACCTGGATGAAAAAGGTCTTCATACAGTACTTTGTGAGGTTGAAGCCATCATTAACAGCCGCCCAATTACCAAAGCCTCAATGGATCCTAAGGACCTGGAAGCTTTGACCCCTAATCATCTTCTTCTGTTAAAGACCTCCCCGATATTACCACCAGGAGTATTCCATTCCACTGATATGCACACACACAGAAGATGGAAACAAGTCCAATACATGTCTGACTTGTTTTGGAAAAGATGGGTGAAGGAATACCTACTACAGCAACAGGAACGTCAGCGATGGATTGGAGTAAAGAGGAACCTCATCGTGGGAGATCTGGTTCTCATCATGGACAGTTCGGCACCTCGAAACTCTTGGCCAATGGGACGTGTGATAAAGACTTTTCCGGACCGAAGAGGATTTGTTCGTCAAGTTCGGATTAAGACTCAGACTAGTTGCCTGGATCGACCTATTGCCAAACTGTGTCTACTGCTGGAGGCAGATCACAGTTAAAGACTTCTAGATCCAATTATCAGACTTTGATTGTAGTTGGACATAAAATGTCTCTCATTTTCCTTTAAAAATAGACTTTAAGACTACCTATGGGATTCCTGTGGGTAATATTGAAATACAGTAAATGATTGACTTTTCTCTGCATGTTTTTATGTCTCCTACTTGGTTAATTCTGGGTAATTATTAGAAGGGATCCTAATAATTAGGGGCTGGTGTGTAGGAGCCATAACTAAATATATAGAATTTTGATGATCACTGGGTTTTCATTTGTTTGGTTGTTATGGGAGTCACGTGGGTGGTAGCGGTGACATAAATGGGCGTTGTCAGTCTGTCATTCACTGGGTTTGATTTTGACAGAGAGGAGGGCTGGGTAGCCGTAGTTTCTGTTGACCGCTGCACAACATGTTTTGCTTTGTTACATTAGAGCCTGTGACGTTGTAAGAGTACAAATCGTGAGATGATCACATTACTCTGTAAACTCTCAAAGCACTTTAATAAATAAGCAAACAATTCCACCTTTCGCATTATTGCGTAAGTTGACAGTGCGTCAGGCAAAGAGGCAAGCTTCATCCCCGGCCTCTAGCGACTGTGGAAGTCGCTACAAATGATATTGATGTGTACCTAAATAAACCATGAACCAGCTTGTCTACAGGGTCTTTCTAGGCTTAGTGATCAACCAAAGTTTGTTTGACTGTGACCTACTGTAGTATAACCCTCTGTAAAATCAAGAAAACACACACACACAAGCACAGCATACTCACCAGCTGCTTGTTTGGTGTTTGTGTGGATTAAGAGGAATTAAAGTCTACAAACACAGACTTTAGTGCCTTTTGGGGGTTTATAAGTTTATGCACTTTTGGTTGTTTTGACTTTGAACCTTTAGCTGTTGTCTAACAGCTTGGATAGGACTGCTGACTGCCTGTGTTTTTATTCTGCAGTCTGGGTCATGTCCATAGGTTGGTGGTAAAGGATCTCCATAATGAGGTACCTGCAAGGCTCTGACGAATCTACAGTCACCGATAAAACATGTGCTGGCGTTTTCCCTGCAAACTTACATAATAATGTTGACTTAAAGTCATATACCCTCTATGGGAAAATGCCTTTAAGGTCAATATTTAGCATATGGCATTAAATATTCTGTCAGTGTTTGCAGAGCAATGCTAATACATAAGTTATCTGTCGGGCTTGCTGGATTTAAAAGGACATTCTAGGCTGTCAGGCCTCATACTGCTGGAAAATATGTGAGTAAGCTCACTTTCAGCAGTTTTAAACATTATAGTGTTTACAGCACACCTGCTTTTATCCACATTAAAATTTCAGTGCTGAAAAATACATTTCGAATTTGTTAAAAACTGCAAACAAATCAATTTTATGCCAAATCCAAGCATCACTACTTAAAGCCATCATTGTTTTTGCAAATTTCCTTTTATTAGAAAAAAATCTGAGGATCAATTTTAAATCAATATCATGGAATATGACACAGTTTCAATTTCAGTGGGCTGTGTGGGGTCTTAGGTATGCATGGTAGTCTCAAGTGACTGAAAAGAAGGCAAGTGGGCTTTTTGTTGGTTGTGAACACAGTTTGCTTCTCACCTAAGAAGCTTCAGAGTCCTGAGTATTTAACACCTGCAGGTGGGGGAGCTTAAACCACCCGACAAACACACGATGCAACATATGAGATCCACCTCGACAGGATTCAGCTGCAAACCTACACTAAAGGAGAAAAGAGACTTTTGTGAGGATACCAGAGTTTGTATTTTGGACAGATGGTTTCAGAGAGAAATAAAAGAGGCCATCCAGGTCGGCAGCCTTATGAAATTTCCCCTTGTGGGACTAATAAAGGTATATTAAATTATAAATGGCCGTCACTGAACAGTTGTGATGACTCATAAGATTAATGATGGGTCAGTAATCTTCAGGACCGCCTCCCAAGGGATGATCCCCAGCAGTGGGTCAGTACCTGGAACACTTGTTTTAGATCTCTTGAAGTGAAACGTCTTCATGAACCAAAAGAAAGTCAGGTTACCTTCTTTTCAAGCACTCGAGACTCACCAGAATCGCAGCAGTTTAATGCCTGTAATGTAGAATGAGAGAAGCAAGTACTACATGTTTTATCTGCTTTCTGTTAAATCACTGGGAAACACACTTCCAAAGCTACTTTCAGGGGTCGGCTCATAGGTGGCCGTGATGAAAGGTCTGCTTTTTACCCACATTTTGATACCAGGCACCGATTCTGTCTTTTCCAAAACGATTTACTAATGTTTACTCAATTTTCTGGGAAACTTTAATGTTATTAAATGTGTTTCTTTGTTTTCATCTACTCCGCTGTCATTTCCCCATCAAACCAGTGGCACTCATCTCCTCAGATCAGGTCAGTGCATCACATCAGAATACATAAAATCATCAAACAGATGACAGAAAGCTGAAACTCTGAGACTGTGCCAAACACTGGGCAAAGAAACTGCATTGTCTCACTGTGATTCTGATCAGTTATTAAAGTGCTGTTGTCAACAAACACGTGCAATGTAAAGTTTTTCTCATTCAGCTGAAGGATTTTTTCACTTTCAGAGAAGTGGAGTGTTTTTCTGTTTATGACTTCTTCTTCTTCATCCTCTTCTTAATTTCTGCTCTAAACTTTATCTGTGACGTCTTTGTTGTTATTACTAAGAAGTCAGATTGTAGTCTGGTGATCTGAGCCTACAGATCATGATCAGGTAAGAACCTGTGTAGAGGGAAAGGTCATTGTGTAAATGCCTGAGGCATACTCTTTTATTCAAAATGCGTTCCTTTTACTTTTCCTTGTAGTCTTTACTACACTATCATTACACAGTAAACTTCCCTTGTAAAAAAACAAAACAAAACATGCTGTGTATTTATTCACTCTAAATAAAAAAAGAAATGACTCCCATGAGTCCTCGATAGTAATACAGATGTTATCAAGTACATTAACTTTATTTGGTCAAAGACAGCATTTCATATTGTCTCCATACAAAATTATTTGGTGACAAGTGAAAACAAGGTTAGAGGTAACATGAGGAAATGAGAGTGAAAGAAATCCCCAGAGCAACATTTCCCAGCAGAACGTAGGATGTGGTCATTCCAACCACTCGGCCTATTAAATGTGAAGTTTTTGGAGCTTTTTCCCTCACAGAGACCTGCAGTACATCACTGCTGTCTCACTCATTTGTTACACTGAGGTATTTGTATAGACAAGCAGCTGTGGCATAGACAAAGCAAGGAATTGTTTCCAAACCCACAGATTTGATAGGACACACACGAAAGGATCAACTGCAGCGTATTAACAAGAACATAATGCACATCATAACGAGATTCTGGTATTTCGAATCTGCCGATGAGCACAACAACGATACTGGACTTGTGCTTCTGTGGTATGCAAAGAAATCTATAAACGACATGCCTGGCTATATTTAAAGAAATGTTTGCGACTACATCACAACTTTCAGAACTGCCCAGGTTTCATTTAGGAAGCAAGAGTAGGCGTGTTGTGTTTTTAAGGGCCCACACAGTGCAGTGCCCCCAATTCAGTCAGGGCTCTGAAGCTTTGCTCTATTGCATTTTCAAAGCAGGATGGTGAGAATACAGTAATATAGTTCGTTTTTTAGTTTCTTAACATCAAAACAGAAATGCCATGTCTTCTCATACAAAGAGAAATAACTGATATTTTTTTAGTTGTATTATTTTCCCCCAACCCCACCAAAAAAGCTACAAGTCTTCCTATTGTCTTTGTGGCACTATGCTGAGTTAAATGGTAACATCAGTGTGTTTATACGTACGTCCTGCTTTGACTCGATGGTGTCGTGTCATTCGTAACAATGTTACTGCAACATTACAGTTACTGTTTCTTTACCACTGGTACTGCTTTATTGTTGACATGATACAATGTAACACTTGATGTTTGTGCCCCTGTTTGATATATTTTTTCTACATTTTATTTAAAATTGAATGCATTAGAAGTCAAAATAAAGTCGACGTGACATTCATGCAATGCCACAGTGATAATGGTAACGAGAATGAGATCATTTAGTTAATTCTGGCAATGTGCTAATACTTGCACAGAAGAGTCAAACAAACCAAAATAAAACTAAGTGTGGACATGTCACTATCCTGACCTAGAAAACAAGCCGGTTTCCACTCCGGTGTTAAAACTGTACATTTTACAGGGGAAGTAAACATGATTACAGGCTGGTAACAGTTTTCGTGGCAGCTCATTAAGATAAAGTAAATAAATAAATAAAGACATCATCATTGAGGTTTTGCAGTAAAGTTAGCAGTGTTGGGGTCCTTACAAAAACCAAAAGAAATCCATATTACACATTTGTTATTACTTTCAGGAAGCTGAATGGGCCTTGATGCAATTCAAAAACTTTATTGAAACAGGTGAGTTTGACAAAAACCAACTTCAGAGTCAAAACAGAAATCTGGGGTCAGGGGAAGGGACAGCCGGGGACGACAGGTCCATTAATACTGTTTGTAATATGAATGCTTGGAAAGCATGATTGTTCACTCGTGAGCCGAGACGGAGTAAACTTTGAGAAAATCCAACCAATTCTGTTACCAAATCCAGAGGAGAAGGTGTCCAGGAGGGCAGGCAGGTAGGTGATGACTCCAACATTTGGAGGCCACATTATGATTTGTGAATGGCAGACAATCTGGCTGCTCCTTATGTAACTGTGCTTGATTGCAGCTTGATGACGAGCAGGTCTTTCTGGACCAGAGCAGGGACCGGCTCCGCCCTGGAGGGAGGAGAAAACAAAACCTGTCATCAGAGGTTAAAGAAACAGATTCGAAAATGCCCAAACACCCAAGCCATGACAATTACTTATCTTAAAAGTACTTTAAATGAATGCAGTACGTTTCTTATAGTAATGAATTGCCAGAAGTTACTTGCCTGAGAAAGCAACTGGTTACAATACTTGTTACATTATCCTTTCCTTTTTGCTAAAGCATATAGTTAGGGCTGGACCAGGTGACCCTGAGTCCTCCCTTAGTTATGCTGCAATAGACGTAGGCTGCCGGGGATTCCCATGATGCATTGAGTTTTTCCCTTCCAGTCACCTTTCTCACTCACTATGTGTTAATAGACCTCTCTGCATCGAATTATATCTGTTATTAACCTCTGTCTCTCTTCCACAGCATGTCTTTCATCCTGTCTTCCTTCTTTCACCCCAACCGGTCGCAGCAGATGGCCGCCCCTCCCTGAGCCTGGTTCTGCCGGAGGTTTCTTCCTGTTAAAAGGGAGTTTTTCCTTCCCACTGTCGCCAAAGTGCTTGCTCATAGGGGGTCATATGATTGTTGGGTTTTTCTCTGTATTTATTATTGTGCTATCTACTGTACAATATAAAGCGCCTTGAGGCGACTTTTGTTGTGATTTGGCGCTATATAAATAAAATTGAATTGAATTGAATTGAATTGAATTATTTTCATGTTATTCCGTATAATGACGTGAAACAGTAGCATATAAATCTGAGGCTACAGTTGCACACACCAACACAAATCCTTATCCTAATGAGGACACACATATGCTCTGTCTTTTAGTTGTTATGTGTAAACACAAAGCAAAAACTATAACATAACTATAACAGTCGACTCTGTGATTCCACTATAGAAACCTGTACCAGCGGAAATGGAGGCTTCAACACAAACCTGACTGCTCATCACTGCTTTTGTTACCAGTTCAAGATCAAGGTCTGGTTGCTGGGATGGAGTTGGCATGCATTCAGTTTTATCATCACTCTGGGCTTTTGGCTAGCTTTGTATTGCCGTGCTGTCTGTACAGATGCAGACCGAGAGCCAAAGCTGTGTTAGCAGTGTAATGCAGTTGCTTCTGTCCTGGATGCAGTTTGCATGTCACCATTGCACTCTTTTCCTTTTGTGCAATCAAAATAAAAGGAATGCCCATGTCTCCATTCCTCAAAAGCTTCAGATCGCTGTAACATTTTCCTCTTCCCAGCACGCATACAGGAAGCAGCAGATTGTAACGCAAACTGCAGGACGAAGAAGGCGTGATTTTGATGTTTGATTTTTTTCTTTCTATCCACTGAGTGCAGATAAATGAAGAGGCCTTGTAACGTTAGCAATGCTATAACTGTAACTGTGATGCAATTACAGCATTTAGCACGTGTGACATTATTGTGTAACTGAAAAACACAATGTGATTACATTAATGCATGTGACCACTAACTACATAATGGTGTAGGATTAAGTAACCCAGTCACACAGTCAGTAACCCAAGCAGCTAGCAGAAAGATGCTTAAATGTAAGTGACAAATTTGTCTAGAAGCTGGTCGGCAATGAAGAGTGACACAAACCAGAACTGCCTTCAAAGTAAAGGCTGCACATTTTGAGACAGGTTGGCTAAGGCACAGAAGCACAGCCTTTCTTTTGAAGGTGAAGCGTCTCTATTTCCTGGTTCCATCACACTTTTTCAACTTGTATTTGCAGACAAAGATGAAAACGACCACTAGAAGGCTTTTTGTGCAGTACCTTCTTTGCAGCCAGTTTCATGCAGCCACAACAAACAACTTCAAGGAACCTCAGTTAGGTAACTGATGGTTGATCTTTCTTTACACGTATTTTAAAATATACATTTTCCATGTGAATCAGAATCAGAGAGACTTTATTTATCCCCAAGGGGTGTCAGGGTTCCTGGGTCGTTGACCCAGTGATTTCAGTTTGTTCATGTTCAGTTTAGTTTGCCACATTTATGTTCTCACTTCCTGTTTTTTCCCGTGTCAGCTTGTGTCATTAGTCAGACTATGTTCAGCCCTGTACTCACCTGTTTCCAATCATTGTCATCATTCAACCTGTGTATTTAAGTTCCTCAGTTTCACCAGTTCTTTGTCGTGTCATTGATGTTGATGTCGTCTTTCTGCATGTATGTTCAGTTCAGTCAATCAGCCAGCCAGCTGGTCCAGTCCAGTTAGTTCAGTCACCCAGTCAGTCGTTTCAGTTCACGTTCTGTTCATCCATCCTACCTACAACAAAACACCGTGCACCGTGAGTCCAGCGTTTGGGTCCTCCTCTCATCCACGACACAAATCCTGACAGAATGACACGACCCCGCGTTGTGGACCCAGCGGACTCGGAACTTTTCGAGCGACAGGAGACAGCGCTTCTTCGCTGGACGGAGGAGCTTATGGGCAAGCAGCGGCTCTTCGCGGAGAGAGAGCGCGTCTTCGCGGGGACTCGTCTGGCTCAGGGTGGGCCTCGGGGACGCCGCGTTCTTCCGCCTGCTGCCTCTCCTGCATCGGAGCATTCGCCGTAGAGAGTGGGCGTCACTGGCCAAGCTTTGGCCGCTCGCTCCCTCGCCACTCCGCTCCTCACTCGCCCGCCGGCCGCTTCACTCTCCAGCCTTTCCGCCTCGCCACAGCACAGCGGCTACACCTCCCACCTCGGTTCAACTGAGGCTACCGCGCCAGAGGCTCAGCTGTTTACCCTGCCCGCTGCCCGTTTCCCTCCTACAGGATGATGTGGACTGGGAAGATTTTTTTTCTGCTCTGCTCCCCCAAAGACTGTTCAGTCAAGACTGTAAATAGTGGCGGCAGAAGGACCAGAATAATCCCCGATAAACCTGCCAGTATCACACACCCAGTCACCATTTCCACCCCTATCACTCAGCCTACACCCACACCTGTGCCAGCTCCCAGGACGAGGGCAGCTGTGACCCAGTCTACCTCCACACCCGCTCCTGTTTCTCGGGTGGGGGTGACTACTGTCCAGCCACCTCCCGTGCCTGTCCCAGCGCCCAGGCTGAGGGCAGCCAGAACTCAGCCTGACCTCCCTAGAGGCTTGGAAGAGCTAACCGGTCCACCTGCTACTTCACCTCTTCATCCACCTCCTGATCCAGCCTTTCACGCCCTCGCACTATCCCTGGTTAGGCTAGCTGAGGTGTCCCCTGCTCAGGCACCAGCTTTACTAGCCCAGGCTGCAGCTTTATCACCTTCAGTAATTCAGTCATTAGGACAGCCGTTAGCCTCACCAACCTCTGATCATCCATTAGCCTCCAGCCCAGTCAGTTCACTCACCCGCTGTTCAGCCTCCAGCCCAGTCAGTTCACTCACCCGTAGCTCAGTCTCCTCCTGTCCTCCAGTCCCCCCCGGCCCAGTCAGTTCAATCCGTAGCCCAGTTGCCTGTAGCTCAGTCACTTGTCCTCCCACCGCCTGTAGCTCAGTCAGTCCAGTCTTCTGTAGTCCAGTCACTCATTCACCATCCATTTCAGTTCCCGGACCTGCAGCCACAGCATCCAGAGCCAGCTGTGAGCTCTCCTGGTCCTCAGCCAGGGGTTTCCGCGCCCGCTGACTGTGCAGCTGTTGCTCCGTCACCACCGGCTCCCATGCCGTCGCCCGGTCCAGCTTTTGCCTCTGCGTCAGCCTCGCCTGGGCCTGCGGCTGACATGCCGTCGCCCAAGCCACGTTCTGGACGTCATCGCCGGTGTGGCCGCCCACCGGACCTGCTCAGTGGCCGCCGCCGTCTTCCTCGCGGCCGCCCACCAGATCGCCTCCGGCGTCACATCCGGCCACGTGGCCGCCCGCCAGAACTGTCTTTGTTTTGGACTCCGTCCCTCCGTCCTGGACCCCCTCTGCCCACCCTGTCTTGGTTTTTCTTTCTTTCGGCCGTCGGCTGGTCCAGTCCAGTCACCCAGTCAGTCGTTTCAGTTCACGTTCTGTTCATCCATCCTACCTACAACAAAACACCATTATCCTGCACCGTGAGTCCAGCGTTTGGGTCCTCCTTCTCTCATCCACGACACAAATCCTGACAAGGGGCAATTAAGATACAACAGAGCAGCATGACGTTAGAAATAAGGACAGGGCATAAACAAGCAATAAGAATGAGATTAAAAAAAAAAAAAACAACTCAAAATTGAATCTTTATTTTGAACATGTTAAAAAAGTACAACAACATAGAATTCAAAGAGACAAATAAACAAAGCAAAACAAAAGGAAAACGAGCAACCACAACTACAAATAACTTTCTTGTGTGTGTGTGTGTGTGTGTGTGTGTGTGTATATACACAGTTTTAAAATTAAAGTGACTGAATAAGTGAATAAATAACTGTAAGTGACTAAAAGTGAATAAAGTGTTGGCAGTATTATGCAGTGTTTTGCATCTCTGTGACACTTTCTCTGCAACAGAGAGCAGATCTCAGTGATCTCATTTTAATCATGTAAATGTGGAATTAAAATGTACAAACACTGTGTAAAACCCCAAAGTACAATGATAATCCTTACATTAGTTATCACATGAGCTATGAAGATTACTTTTTAAGAGCATTTATTTTTGTAGGAACATTATATAAAACACAAACACACACACACACACACACACACACACACACACACACACACACACACACACACACACACAGAGAGACAGGCAGGCACACACAGGCACATTCATTAGATATATTGCAGTGGATTAGCTTTATGCTGATTGTGTCTTTATTTGTTAAACCACATCACAGGACCTCCGACAATCAGGAACCTTTTTGTGTAATGATTTTTTCCAGGTTCAAGTACAAACGTTTAGTAAGACTTCCACTGAGTCTCCCCTGATAACTACAGTAGTAACAAAGAGATATTTGGGGGTGTAAACATTTGAGCTTGAATGTATATTTTTGACCTTTTGTGGCTTGGAGAAAATTCCAGGTCATTTCAGACTTTTGCACCCATTTCCTGTTTGAAGCATCTAAAGAAGGAAATTGAGATAAGTCACATTTTGCATTTCATATTTATTTATGATTGTTGTTGCTGTCGTGACTTATGTCCTTTCATTGACCTTTCAGTGAGGTCAGAGATCCAAGCTAGCGACTGAAAAACATCGCCAACGTGTACGGTTACCTCAGCAGGTTTTTAAACTAGGGGCTCACGGCTGACCTTCTGATTCTCTCTCCGTTTTGATTGATGAAGACTAACGCTTCCCTCATCCCACCTCAGTTTTGTGCTGATCACATATGATGTAGTCATGGTAGTATTAGGACCTGCACTGCACCCCAATATTCCTCTTTTTTATCATTCCATTTATCTTTTTTCTCTTTCCATCTTTAACTGTGTTGTTTTTAACGTTGCAGACTGAACACTGTAGATGATGTCCTGACACCTCCGGTTAGCCCTCTGCCCACACTCTGCTTTTCACAGGCTGCATCGGGCCCCAGCCTCTGTGCTCTTTCTTAGAAAAGATTATGTAGGAGTTGTATAAACATTTATGCTCTTTTAAATAGAAATAACTCGGAGCGCTTTGCTTATTTTGGTGGGGACACGGTTTATTATTTCTGATAATTACACTAAACCTATCTTTGTGTTGCTGTGTTGCACAGCGGTAACATTTACTCTGCAAATTGTGATTTTAAACCAGCATGGGTTCTTGTTTTTAAACAGTCAGAAGCAACTTTTCCCTTCTAGGATGGTTAAAAAGATTGAATTATGTTGCCAGCTTCATTTCGATGGACTCGATGAAGGTAAAGCTAAAAGGTTTTTACAGTTTTAAAAATCCTCCTCCTCACCAGCAGCTGATACATGTTGTATCATATACTTGTTAATTGTATATAAGTGTATGCACTCATGTTCAGTATCTCTTGATAAATGGTGGCTGAACAGAGCATGAAACTGGAAAAAGTGATTGCTCTCAGCAAAAAAGTCTTATTTAGTGAATTGCAAAATACATTTTTAGTTTCCCAAGTTTTTGTGTCCTCAGTAAGTGGATCCCACCCCACATCTGATGCAACAGTTCTTACAAAGACTTGCATCACATCACTATTTACAGCGTGTGCCTGTGTGAGAGTACCTCATGTACTCGTGACTCATGTTGACCACATGTGACAAGGAAAAGAGCAAAAGGGAGAAGGATTATTATAGATGCAACAATACTTTTCTAACATCGCAAATTATAGAATAGAATAGAATAGAATTCAACTTTATTGTCATTGCACATGCACAGGTACAGGGCAACGAAATGCAGTTTGCATCCATCCAGAAGTGCTTTAGTGATATAGATATATTACAATATATATTAGCAATAATATAGATATGCAAGTATATTACAGAAATGGGTCTATTATGGTATGTTATAATGTACACGGTATGAAGTATGTTGTGAATATTCTATAACTATAGGTATGTACAGGCTGTAGTGAGTACAAGCTATGTACAGGATATGAACAGGATATAAATATGAAAAACTATACAGAGTATGAAATAAATAACTTTACAGAAATATGAGATATACAGTTATACAGAAATGGGAACTATGCAAGTTGTAAACAGTTGTAAGGTTAAAAATTATTGTATGTACAGAATGATTATTTACACAGAACTATACAGTAGTTATAATTATCGAATGCTGTTTAGTAATTTGTCATCTATATTACAATGAAAGTCTGAATATATTGAATGAACACGTTCATTAATGTCATGTTTCCATTTCCATCTGAGTATCTGAGGTTGGGACAGTGAGGGAAACTTGGAGCTTCAGTTGAAAACAAACTGGATATTTTTCACTTTTTTACAGAGTGTGTCTGCCCACAGCCCGGTTACTCATCTTCGTACACGGGATAATGAAAGAGTTTGAGATTATAGAGGACCTGGCAACAATGCACTGAGTGAAAAAAAACTACAACAGGAAGTGATTTGTTCACAGATGTAAGTGCACGATCAGATAGGCTGTACTGACAGGTGTTAGAAACAGGGGCTGACCAGGTCTGAGGGGAAAATGGTCAGATTTGCAAGACAAAGTGACTAAAATGAACTAGGAACTTGCACCGTACTGACCCAAGGCTTTGAGAGCTTGTAACTAAAATATTTAACTCCATCAGGACAAGAACACTGAATGAGTTTGTTGTACCTCTGGAGGAATGTGAGGCTGAAGATGGGGACACAAGCTATCGCACAAATGTCAGGCTCAGCTCAGCCTGAGCAAAGTGGTAACAGGAATATAGGACCTCAGAGCAGAAATCTGAGAGGTTTGTGAGACAAAAGGACATCCCAGAGCTCTCAGTTGCAGAATGGTAAGCACATCTTGAATTTGCCGTTGATGTGACTGTTATTTGCCTTTGAACCTCAGACATTAAGGTGGAAAGGCAAACATTACTTTCATGCAGTTGTTCAAGTCCAAAACAGACTGACTGACTGCAGATGAAGTAATTAAACTACAAGCAAAATGCAACAGTACTTTGTTTAAAATCAAAATGCTTTGAAATTTTGCATAAACATGCACAATTTGATTAAATAGTGATTTAATGTGGATATTTTTTATGATGTCAGTTTTACGTTTTCATTGCATAAGTATCACTTCTGCTCTTACCAGTAGGACCACTTCGCTCTCGCACTGCAGGCTTACTTGTTGTTCCTAGAGTATTTAAAAGTAGAATGGGAGGCAGAGCCTTCAGTTTTCAGGCCCCTCTTCTGTGGAACCAGCTTCCAGTTTGGATTCAGGAGACAGACACGATCTCTACTTTCAAGATTAGGCTTCAAACTTTCCTTTTTGCTAAAGCATATAGTTAGGGCTGGACCAGGTGACCCTGAATCCTCCCTTAGTTATGCTGCAATAGACGTAGGCTGCCGGGGATTCCCATGATGCACTGGGTGTTTCTTCTTCACTCACTATGTGCTAATAGACCTCTCTGCATCGAATCATATCTGTTATTAATCTGTCTCTCTTCCACAGCATGTCTTTATCCTGTCTTCCTTCTCTCACCCCAACCGGTCGCAGCAGATGGCCCCGCCCCTCCCTGAGCCTGGTTCTGCCGGAGGTTTCTTCCTGTTAAAAGGGAGTTTTTCCTTCCCACTGTCGCCAAAGTGCTTGCTCATAGGGGGTCATATGATTGTTGGGCTTTTCTCTGTATGTATTATTGTAGGGTCTACCTTACAGTATAAAGCACCTTGAGGCGACTGTTGTTGTGATTTGGCGCTGTGTAAATAGCATTGAATAAGGAGAAAAAATTATTATATAATAATTATATCAAAATATTGTTATTCTAGCCTCTATGTTATTATTATTGTTGTTGTTGCTGTTGTTAATTTATTCAAGCAGAATCGAGTTCTTCTTATCAGTCTGGATCTCCACAACAGTCCCAGTTTCTCAAGTGAGTCCTTGGGAAAATGGATGACCCCCCCCCCGCGCTATTGACTTTAAACTCATACTGTATATACTTCATGTCATGCTAAATAAAAGTGTCATAGCAGAACAAGGCGTATAGAACAATCTTCAGTCATGCGCTCAACGGCAGCACATTTACATCAGTCAGACAGCGCACACAGACCTACAGGATACACACACTTAAGCCAAGCATACTCATATTAGTAAATATGCAAACACATAGTCAGACTCAGGGAGCATCTCGCCACACATTTTTTCTCTCTCCTTCTCTTTATTTATGAACAAGTGATGTATTCTCTCCACCTGTCTAAGCGACACACACAGCGTACACCCCTAGTTATACACAGACATCTATGGGTGCACTAAGATTCGTTACATGGAATATAAATGGAGCTGGCTCCAGAGAAAAGAGGTTAAAAATATTTATCCAACTCAAAAAACTACAGGCAGATGTTGTCCTTTTACAAGAGACCCACAGACCTCTTAGAGGTTCCAATGAACTTAAAACACCTGAGTTTCCTAATTTGTTCTCAGCTTCTTATAATTCTAGACAAAGGGGAGTAGCAATTTTAATCCATAAAAATATTAATTTCACAGTACTCGATACAGTTATAGATCCAGAGGGCAGATTCTTAATCATTAAACTATCTATACTTGATAAAAAGCTATGTATTGTAAGTGTGTATGGTCCAAATGTTGATGATCCCTCATTCTTTCACGGTTTTTTCAGTGCACTCTCTGAACACTTAGATGGCACACTTGTTCTTGGAGGCGACCTCAACCTTGGACTAAATGAAGAAATGGATAGGCTCAATACAGCAGGAACTCAGCGTAATTGGCAGTCCACAAATATAATCAAACAGTATATGAGTGACTTTGGTCTTTGCGATGCATGGCGCTCCCTTCACCCCACCAGTAAGGAATATTCTTTCTTCTCACATGTTCATCACTCCTACTCTCGTCTGGATTATTTTTTGGTCAGCAGCTCACTGCTGAGGGACATCTCAGACACTGAGATTCATCCTATAGCTGTCAGCGATCATGCTCCTGTATCTTTAACACTAATGCACAAGAATAATACTACGCCAAGTAAAAACTGGAGATTTAATACATCACTGCTTAAAGATGAAGACTTTATTAAATATTTTAAAAAAGAGTGGACTCTATATTTAGACTTTAATGACACTCCCGGAACATCAGCTTCTGTTCTATGGGAAGCAGGGAAAGCTGTGATGAGAGGTAAAATAATTTCTTTCTCATCACATAAAAAGAAAAAAGAAAACAAAAATATTCAGGAATTAGAAAAAACCATCAAATCACTAGAAGAAGCCTACGCGTCCCACCAAGATCAGGAAACACTGAACAAAATACGCAAAACAAAACTAGAATTAAATGAGATAATTGATAAAAAAAAACAAAATTCTTAGTACAAACACTACGCTTACAAAATTATGAACATAGTAATAAATCCGGTCAATTTCTAGCAAACCAGCTAAAAATAAAGAAAGAAAAAACAACTATATGTGCTGTTCAAGATTCATCTGGGAACACAATATATGACCCGAAACAAATGAACAACATTTTCAGGGCTTTCTATAAAACGTTGTATTCACCACAAATAAACCCATCTAAAAAGGAAATTGATCAGTTTTTAGACAACATAACTCTTCCAAAATTATTAGACTCTCAAGCAATGGCACTGGATTCGCCACTGACACCAGGTGAACTCCAGGAAGCCCTGATAAGTGTGCCCAATAATAAGGCTCCAGGTCCAGACGGCTTTCCTGCAGAATTCTACAAAGAATTCTGGACGATTCTAGCACCAGTTTTTTACAGAACGTTGTTGGAAATCAAAGAAAATGGCAGACTTCCATCAAATATGAATTCTGCAAACATTAATCTCCTGCTAAAACCAGACAAAGACCCTGCATATCCCTCAAGCTATCGTCCAGTATCCCTTATAAATGTAGACCTTAAAATAATCTGCAAAGCTCTCTCAAAGAGATTAGAGAAAATAACCCCCCTCTTAACCTCCTAGAACCTCCTAGAATTTTAAATGAATATCCTCATATGTGGCTCTCATTTTTCTTAGAACCAAAAATCAGGTAAAAAAAAATCTGGTAATTCTTTGTTTTTACATTCATCAGGTTCCAATCAGCCCAAATATCAAAGAGAAATTAAAAATGCATGCCATGGAAGAGTTCGGGTCTTAGGAGGTTAATTCATCCTGACCAAACTGGTTTTATGAAAGGTCGGCACTCATCAACAAATACACGTAGATTACTTAATTTGATAGACTACTCATACAGTAAAAACATCGAAACTACAATATTATCTTTAGATGCAGAAAAAGCGTTTGACAGAGTTAACTGGAAATTTCTATTTGCAACTTTACACAAATTTGGTTTTGGAACCTCTTTCATAAACTGGTTAAAAATATTATATAATTCCCCAACAGCTTGTGTCAGAACAAATGACCAGACATCCTCCAGCTTCTGTCTCCTGAGGGGCACCAGGCAGGGATGCCCACTCTCCCCTTCACTGTTTGCAATTTTTATTGAACCACTAGCAGCAGCAATTAGACAGAATTCAGTAATTAAGGGCATAAAATGCAAGAACGTGGAACATAAAATCAGCCTTTATGCGGATGATTTGCTACTTTTTCTCCAAAACTCACAAACCAATATCTCTGGGGTGATTGCATTGATAAACTCTTTTGCAAGAATATCAGATTACTCAATTAACTGGTCAAAATCTACAGTCCTTCCGATTAATTGCTCCTTCCATAATTCTTCTTCTACACCACTGCAATCGGGAAATATAAAATATTTAGGTATTAATGTTTCTCCCAAGCTTGCAGATCTAACTAAATTAAACCATATCCCACTTTTAAAGAAAGTAGAAGGTGATCTGGCTAGGTGGAAATGTCTACCCATATCACTCATGGGAAGGGTTGCCGCTATAAAAATGATGGTCTTACCAAAAATAAATTATTTATTCTCAATGATCCCAACTAAACCGCCGCAAGACTGGTTCAGATCTCTAGATTCATATATGTCCAAATTCCTTTGGAAAAATAAACCCCCACGTATAAGCTTAAAAACACTACAAAAGACCAAGGATAAAGGAGGATTAGAACTACCTAACTTTCAGCACTACTTCTTAGCCAACAGGCTTCAGTTTATCTCAGGATGGCTAAAACATACCCTCTTAGATGAACCTTGGCTAGATGTAGAACAAGCACTTTGCAATAATCTAGAGATTTCAGATCTACCATTTATCAGCTCAAACATCCAACGACATGAATGCTTCAAAAGCGTCAACATCAGCTCTTCTCTGACAGCATGGTGGGAGTTTCTAAAATTAACAGAATCTTCATTAATCCCATGCAAACGTAGACCTATCTGGAACAACCCTGACATATTACAAAACAATAATATGATAAACTTTCCAGATTGGAGTGGCAAAGGAATCAAATATTTAGAACATATACTAGAAGGAACAGAATTTATTTCATTTGACAGACTAGTTTCACAATATGGGATCAACAAGAAAAGATTTTTAGAATATCAACAAATTAAATCCATAGTAAAAAAGAAATTTAAACCGGGTCAAGTTGAAAACACCATCAAGTGTGGTTCAATTTCTTACTCTTAAAACCCCCAAATTACTTTCCAAAATATACAGAATGCTTTCTAAAACAGATGAATCAATATCACTTCCTATTGCAAAATGGGAAGCGGATTTATCAGTTAACTTAGACCAAAACTTCTGGTCTCAGATTTGCTTAAAAACCTTTCATCTAATTAGAAATCCCAGTCTTCAATTAATTCAATACAAAATACTACATAGAGTGCACTATACAGGTCATCGGATGTTCAAGATGGGCTTTACGTCTACCAACAACTGCTCACACTGCCAAACCAATTCACCGGACAATTATATCCACGCTCTTTGGTTCTGTCCACCAGTTCAGAAGTTTTGGCGCGATATGTGAAGACTTATCGAAGTGTCTGAAATGTAACATTCCAACCTCCCCTTTAGTGTGTTTGTTGGGCAGCTTAGATAATGTCACTACAGAAAAGAATATAGCCCATATGGTTTTCACTGCCCTATGCATAGCCAAGAAAACAGTCCTCATGAACTGGAAAAATAAAAATAATCTTAATTCTAACCAATATAGAAATTATTTATTAGATTACATTAGTCTTGATACAGCCTCTGCCACCACATCAGATCAATTGCTCTGGGCTCCTTTGATCAGCTCCATCACCTAGTGGGGGTGGGGGGTCATAGTTTGGTCCCACCTTCGCTGTTGTGATTGGTGTGGGGGTAGTGTTATGATCCAATGTTGTCAGTGTTTTGTTTTATGCGTGACTCCTCCCACCAGAGGATGGCTGTGGGTTTTTTCCCCTTTCTCTCTTAGGAGATGGACACCTGGGCGTGCCTGCTGAGTAGTTGGGTGGAGTTTCTGTTTCTGGCTCCTTGTGTTTAGTTTGTTTTGGTCCCTCCGTCCTGAACCCCCGCCGCCCACCCTGGTTGGGTTGATATTGTTTTGGTGTTCGGGTTTGGGCTGTCTGGGAGCCAGCCCTTTAGGGGGGGGTACTGTTAGGGTCCCTGGGTCGTCGACCCAGTGTTTTGAGTTTTTGGTTCTTTGATTTTATTTCATTATATTCAATACTCGCCTAGACTAAGAACGTAACAGTAGGGACAGGCTTGTGGCGTCGAGGGGTTCCCCAGGAGCATCTTCCTTGGGGGGCTCAACCCGGGGTAGCGGTCATGGCCTATTAAGGGCTCTGTTGGCTCTTAGGTGACGGTTTCCTTGTGGCTGCGTGCAGCGGGGCTAGGGAAGGGTCTGTGCTGACGGATGTGGGTTACTGACCTGGTAGCCTGGCTGCCCCTGGGTGGGTCCGGGACGGGCGTGAGGTTCTGGGGGCGCTCCATCTCTGGGCTGGGGCCCTGGACAGGCCTCGGGGCTTGGGTCCTGGTTGGTGTGTTGCCGGGGTTGTGGGCAGGTGGGTGTATGGTGGCCCAGCCCTGGCGCAGGGTGCCGCCAGTGCATCGAGCCACCTGGGGGGCTCTTCAACTGGTGGGGGAGGCTGTTACATCTTGCAGGAGGTCTCCTCTCTTCAGGAACTTTCTCTGCAGGAGGGGGAAATATAGGAGAGGTGGAGGAAGATCTCAGCCTGGGCGTCTATTGTCTTGTGTAGTCTGGAAGATGAGTGGATGACGGGGTGGGTGCAGTTTTCTCTGTGGTGGGGTCGGGTGGGCTGTCCTGGGCTCTGTGGGGCCGGGCGGCGCTGCTGAACTGGGCCCCGGTCCGGATGGGCCTGGGCCCCCTTTCCCTGGCGGGTTGCAGAGTATGGGGTGCCAACTGGTATCAGCGGGGAGCTGGCCCCAGGGAGGGGTCACTTGCCCCTCCCTTCCCTCCCCATCTCCAGCTGCCTCCCTCTTCCCGCTCCACCACAATCACCCACACATGCAGGGCCTTGGGGTAAAGGTGTGTCACCAGGGTGCAGGGGAGACATCCCCCCCCCTCTGTCCCCTTCTGGCTGCCTGTGCCTCAATTTTATCCCACAACTTAGACATTCACATTACTCACTCTCATAACACATACATATAGGACCTTGGGGGTGGGGACGCTACACAGACTCCAAAAGACCATCAGGGTGTACAACCTCACCCCTGGGGTCGTTGCCCACCTCTCAATTTTAAATACACGTAGACATTGAGGGCTATCAGGAGGGGCTATGCGCTTACCTGCTGCTCTCTGGCAGGTAGCTCCATGCCCTCCTGGGTTTTAAATGGACCTTAGAACACATATGCATCAACACTACATATGAGCGGGCGGAGGGAGGTTTGGCGTCTTCTCACACTCCTGTTCTCTGTTGTCTGTTGGGGCAGGGGGTCTGGGAAAAGGAGTTGGCCGTCCGACTGGGGTCTGGAATGTGGGGCCTCCCTGCTGCTGCGGAGTCAGGGCGGTCTGCTTCTCCCCACCGCAGGGAAAAGGGTAACACTACCTGGGTCTGGGTGCAGTTTCCCCCTCCAGGGGCAAGGGTACCTAGACCCGGTTCTTAGAGTACGCTTGGGGAGTGTGATTGTGTGTACAGCGTCTCTTTATGTCTGTCTCCATGTTGGTTGAGTGTGGAATAATTGCTTATGAGAGCATGAGGGTGGGAATGGATGTTTGTATCTGTGTGTGCCTGTATGTCTGTGTCTATATGTCAGGTCGGGTATCAGACGCCACCTCTCTGGGGACATCTCAGGCCCTCCAAGGTTTGGAGGCCTATCTCCCCCCCACCACTTCCCCTGCCATTGGCAGACGCCCTCAGACATCGGTGCGTTGGTGGTTCTTTGTGTCCGGGGATGGGCGTCCAGGTACACACCGGCTCACTCCTGGTGGCTGCTTGTCAGGGTCTGGAGCCTGGGGCTCGCTCGGGCCACTTCGGGGTGGGGTGCCCTCGGCCTCTCGGCCTGGGGCTCGGTCACTCTGGCACAGCTGGCTGCCGGCGGAGCTCACGGGCACGTCACTGCAACCCCCCCTGGCTTCTGCTCCGCGGCTGTTGAGTGACCCTTCATCTGGGACTCTCCTCAGCTCTTTCTGGGATAGTGGCGCGGCTGCCCCTCTGTTGGTCCTCCTTGGTCTCTTGTGTTCTGGGGGCCTCTGGATGTCTGGAGTCTTGATCTCCTCCATACCTGCGTCATGCCCTGGAGGACGGGGCTGTGGCCCCCCCACACCCTCTAGCAGATCATTACATGAAGGAACCTTTTAAAAAAACCAAGCGCGCTCATGCTCACAGGTGTACACACGGGTGCTCACACACACAAACTACACCCTTTTTGGCTCCTACCTCAAAGCACACTGTGCGCTGTCGATCCAACGTGCTGCACAATAATGTTTAATATTTAGTATTTACTGTCATATTCCCATAGATCATCGTGATGTTGTTTATGACCATGATCTTGTTTTCTTTTTTCTTTCCCAACAGCTGATCCAGGTGATCGATATATGAATTTTTTGCCTGCTTATTTTGTTGGTTTTTGTTTTTTGCCCTTTTCCCCGTCCCTCTTCTCCGCTGTTTTTCCCCCTCTTTCTTTCTCCCCTTTCTTTTCCTCATTCAAGTCTGTCCTGTATCTAGCAAGTGAAAATTAAAAAAAAAAAAAAACAATAAAAGGAGAATCAAATAGACCAATACAGCGAGGCTGGGATGGTCCATTTGGTAAAGTAAATCCGTTGGGCATCTTTCTTCGCCTTTAGACAATAATTCTGATGGCAAAAGAGCCAAACGGGACAGGCAGAAAAAAAAATGTGTTCATCTTCTCTTTGTTTATGTCAAATTACTCTGCAAGTCACTATTTTGTGAACAGGAAACTATGACTCTAAAGTCTATTGTTGATAAATTATTAGCAAAGGATGATGTTGTCTGAAGTTTAAAAAATGATATAAATAGATCCAAATGGAGACACCAAAACACTTACGCTGAGGAAAGCTGGGCCAGAAGCTTTTTATTTTTGCCACATATGTAACCCCAGAGCACCCACTGTTGCCAAGATCCAACCATTAGTCACGGCTGTAACCACTGAGGGTTTCTTTCTTTCTCAAAGCCAATGTCATTTTTTCCCAATTGACTACAATATCAAGACTGAAATATTGCCTTCATACACAAAGTCAATGAAAAGCAAGGCATCATAGATGATCTTGTTCAAACAGAGGGGTCATCTGGTACAAGGTGTGTATGTGATGAGTGTTTTTACATGTCATATTGTTGATGATGCTCATTATTACCAAAGCAGCCACACAATCAGCTGGAAAATGGCTCCATTTCCACAAACAGTGTGATGAGTTAGATGAACAGTGCAACTGTATGAAGCCAGCAACTCAATAAAAAAGATGTAATGGAACAGCTGCCTCCCTCAGTATTTCTTCCTTAACAATATTATGTCCATGAATACATTTGTGATATTAGAACTGCAACTGAAACGGCTGTATTGTATTATATTCAAAATATATAAACTAATACTGTAGCTTCAATATTTAATCTTGGATTAAATATTTGTTTGTAGGATGAAATCGTGATCATTGCTAACGCACTGGCCAGTCATTTTCTTTGCTAAAGAAACAAAAAAGCTAATTGTCTTTTTTGTTTGATGACCTTTGGTCACTCGCAGATGTTTACCAGATGCTGAACATACATGTTTGTGTTTACCGTAGCTGATTCATGCTCCACGTAGCTAAATGTTGTTGTTGTTGTTTTTAAATGATGCTTTAAATCAGGGGTGGGGGACTCCAGGCCTCGAGGGCCAGTGTCCTGCAGGTTTTAGGTGTGTCCTTGATCCAACGCAGCTGATTTAAATGGCTAAATGACCTCCTCAACGTGAGGCCTGGTAATGAACTAAGCATTTGATTCAGGTGTGTTGACCCAGGGTGAGATCTAAATGCTGCAGGACACCAGCCCTCGAGGCCTGGAGTTGGCCACCCCTGCTTTAAATTGTCCAACAAACTTTTGCCCTCTGAATTACAAAAAAGGGAATCCATCTGTCCTGTGCATCTCCTTCAGGGCCATTTACGTACCTAAAAGGGACAACTTTCTTAAAACTTGTGGTGGTAAAAATGAATATGCCTGTAAGGAGGTTGGGGGTACCAAATCATGAGTTTGCCTGGGGTATCAGAAAGGTTAGATCCAGCCCTGCATGTAACCACCGCACTGCTGTCTCTGGGAAGAGTCATAGAGATACTTCCAGATCAGTCCAAGTGTCTTATATAATGATGCCAGGACATTATTAGTGAAGAGAACTTCAGAGAACAGCTGCAGGATTAAAGAAATCTCATGCATTTGCAGCTTTATGCATCTGAAAATGAAATCTGTGTGCTCTATCGAGTATGAGATATCCATTTAGCCTTATTTTATGTGATTTTCTACGAGTAATCGGACCTATAGACTGATCAACCTCACCGTTAACTTAACCTGGAGTCTCTTTGGGTTTAACTGTTTCTGAAGCCCATGAAGGTACTATATACCAGTGCGCCACCAGGCCGCGCCACTGGGAGCGTGGATGTGCTCTCCCACATTTGTTTTTACAGCTCTGACGTCAGCAACCTGCAACTGAACGAATGAACTAACGGAGCACCGAGCCCCTACCGGAGCTACCGGGAGGCAGTAGTGTTACAGAGCGAGTCCCCGCCGCCGCCCGCCCCGGAGGAGCCAAACGGAAGAACCGAGCAATGCGCACCGCCGCCCAGTAACGCAGAATAGACGAGTGGAGAAGAAGAAGAAGAAGAAGAAGAAGTAGGGAACCGTTATCGTGATTTACTAACGGAGGAAAAAAGAGACTAGAAAGACACGGACAACTGACGGACCAGCTCCAAGACCACGCGTGAGAAGCGACCAGCTGCGGAGATTTTATCGTCTCGGTGTTGCGCTGTGGATCAAACCGAGCGGATCCCTGATTTCAATGCTTTAACGGTGCTTCTACCCGGCTGCCCAGAAAGAAACAGAGGGATCGTAGAGGGATCGAAGCTTGAGCAGAGAAAAGGGGGGCAATAAACCAGCGAAGGAAAGAAAAAGGATTTGCGGTTGAAGTTTCATTCATTCGTCTAATTATTGCGCTTTCTTCCGTGGATCCCGGTACCGATACTCTATCAAGCTGTGTTCTCTGACCATGGGATGTACTCTGAGCGCAGAGGAGAGGGCGGCTCTGGACCGGAGCAAAGCCATCGAGAAAAACCTGAAGGAGGACGGCCTCACCGCGGCCAAAGATGTTAAACTGCTGCTGCTCGGTAAGAGACTTGGCTTTAATGCCCTTCTCTTCGGCTGGTAGCGCCAGGGCTGAGAAATGAGACGCTGGGGCGGTGGAAAGGTGTGGTGTGTGTGCGTGTGTGCGCGCGCGTGTGGGTGGGTGTGGGTTGGTGGTGGAAAGAAATGATCACAATTGAAGGGTCGTGGTGGAAATAAAGAAAGAAAAGACAGAAACTGTCGACGTCTGTCACAAACTGTATTTAACAACAAGAACAAAGATTCGTTATGATTTTTTTTTATTGTGCATTTGAAGGAACCCTTCCTTCCTATTGCATCATTTGGAAGCCACCTGCTTGAATACGATAACGGCAGATGGTCCAAATGTTTTAACGCACAATCAGTCAGTGTGTCCATAAAAGATGGCATCTACACCAGAGATGTTAGCTGCAGATGGAAGCCAAGGCGAAAAAATGGCAGCATGCAGCAGTGGAGGGCCCCGCACAGGCAGCTCTGCTTCATTGGTTTGGGATCGATTCATTGATTCTTTGCGCGAAATTAACCTCGAATGTTTAATCTCTTTGACTCTGTTGCAAGATGGAGGATGGAAGAGGCTGAGGAAGAAAGGCTTCGGCCACTTTGTCCATCTCTTATATCTCCACCCGCTGCTGCTGTGCTCATTCACATACCTCCCTGCCTCTCTCTCTCCTTCCTACCCCTCCTCTCTGACACTATATCACCATCTTTCTCTCGAACACACACACACACACACACACACCCTGTTTATATTGTCTTCTTGTCTCTTATCCCTCAGGGGCCGGAGAGTCAGGGAAAAGCACCATCGTCAAACAGATGAAGTAAGTCTTTCATAATCACGTCTAATACACCTATAGTGTGCATGTGTGTCCCTTTTCTTATGCTTTACCCCCCCACACACACACACACCAGTGCTGTACTCTTCCTAATTATATGTGCAGTTTTCAGAGTTGTCAGCCTAGTGTAACATTTTTATCTGATGCAAAAATGGATCCAGATTTAATGTTTACCAACTAAAAAAAATGAAAAACACAATTTTTAAAACATATAGTTGGCCTGGAGTTTCCAAGTTTGTGCATCTGCAAAAGGACGACTGTATAGTTTGACGGTTGCAGGATGAATCATTGGTTACGGTTGTGTTCACACAGATTCGGTGGGTTTTCTCACCCACTGCGGTGACTGGGTAAGTTATGGATTCACTGTCCATTTTAAAAGCACTGAACTGTTGTTTTGGGGTTTTTTTTACTGTTAAATCCTGTAATAATACATTTTAGGAGGATTAGTTTGTGTAGACACCAGGGAAATGCTGCTACCTGTTACCGTGGTTGAATGACTACCATCATTATATAATCATGATATTTTATTGAGTTTAAACACTTCATCCATTAGCAACTGACTCTAAAGTAATAAGTAACTATTCTGATTTTATTCTGTAATGTTTTTTTCAGGCTCTCAAATTATTTATTTATTTTTCCCCTGGTGGGAGTGGTTGGGACAAGGGTTATAGGGCATCATGGACCAGTAGCTGAAAACTGTGAAACGAGAAACTGAGTGCGACAATCTTTGACCCAAAATGTGACGTAGCCGTTTTATTTCTGTAATATTTTTACTGAAACATTGTTTTACCCTGTTTGATGTGCTTTCACATGTGAAGGATTACACAGTTACCAGATGTGAGTCCAGTGTAGCTGTGGCACATCTGGATTTCTCCTGTTGAGATTTAGTGCTGAGTTCAGTGGCTTAAAGTAAAGATTTCTTTCTTCTGTGGACTCACAACGATGTGCGTTATCATACTACCTTATGATACTACTAATGCTGTTTTTGTGTTTACAGTATTGCAGCAATAATCCTAATCTTTAGAATCTGTAATCCCGTTATGACATATGGTTTTCCATCAGTCTTCTCTGCTGGTGTATTTTAGCCGATAATAGGCTTTGGTTGTGCATGTATGGTGATGCATCACATGACGGACACGATTCAGTGGATCCAGATGAGCCTGTTGCTCAGCTGTTAATGGTCCTTCCAGCAATGGACCAGTCCTCCCAGTGGGTTCACTGGAGTCGTTGTATGCATTGGACTGATGTAAATCGTGCACTTATTAAAACTGGCGTTAATCCATTTACGTCTGAGTCTGTTGGTTTAATAGATTTATCTAGACGGTGCAGACAAGGTTGTTACTTTATATCCTTTATTACATAAGACAGCGTGGCTGTTTTTGACTTCTGCTCATCAATCGACACGATTTCCTGACAAAAAAGGTGCCAGTTAATGTTCTTCACATCATTCCTGCCACCTCCATGTGTCTGCTGTCTGGTTACAGTCTGCAAGAAGGGATGTCACATTGAAACTAGACGTAGTACACGCTATAAATTCCTGGTTTTATCCACTACGCTCTTATCAGGGGTCGTTCTATTTGTGGGTATTGAGCAGCGTGATGCAGCGTGACCACATCAGAGGCATTTTCAATGTGCCAAAAATGGACTACTGTATAAATTGTAAAATCAATTTGAGCATTTGTGTTTCTTTATAAACGATCTAAAACTTTTTTCAAAAGTGGCGGTCAGCGCCCTGCGAGGGAAGCCTTTTAGATGCTCTAGTGTTTCCTGAACTGTCAGAAACTCCTCGCTGTGTGCTTTCAACATCGGGGCGTGCCCGAGTGACCTGCTGCTGTTAGTGGGACTGCTTTCTTCACACAGCGAGGACAGAGACGAGTGGATTAGATTAAGGTTTAGATTTAACGGCGTGTCCACTGAGCTGCAGTGTGTCCGTGTCGCAGCTGCGTGTGTGTGATCTCAATGATTGGATGTTAGGAGTCTATTATAGCAGCACTTTGTATAATACAGCATAGACACAATAGTGTGCACCATGCATGGGTGAAGTCATTTAGGTCTGTGCCCGTTCTCCTTTAAAATGCAGATTATTGCTTTCCAATATGATGCAATCACTGAATGACAGTAGCTCATGACAACACAGCGATAACATCTCTGAGGGGAACGCAGGTGCTCGTCGGCGTGTGCGTGTTAGTGATAGTGGATTACATACAGCGGTGTGTGGATGACTAAGCTCTGATGGTGTGAAGCTACAGCATGGTCCACTGTAGGACTGCACTTCTGAGACAGTAAAGAGGAAGCAGGATGACAAACTGAGGAAGAAAATGTTTGACTGTGCAGAGATGGGGAACTGGTTTCAGAATCATGTGAATGACTGGATTGTGTGCATTTTTGCATAAATACGTACACGATGTTATCTCGTGTGTAATGTTTGGGCCGCCAACTCGAGGGACCTGGTCATGTGTTAACAGCATATCACTGTGTGTGTGTGTGTGTGTGTGTGTGTGCGCGCGTGCACGAGGAGACACCATCTGTTTATGGGGCCTGTGTGTGTTTAGACGTGTGCAAATGTTCTCTCGCTGCCCAGCTGGCAAACTGACCTCTCCAGCCGCGTTCACTGTTTGTGAGCATGTGAGAAAACTAATTTAATGTCGGGATATTTTCATATCATTAAACAGGAGCGAGGAAGAAGGCAGAGTGAGGAAGATATTAGAGGTTGTTGCCAGCGGTGTGATTAAGTACAGCCCTCTGTCCTGTCAGAGTGGCTGTGAGTAGGCTGCACTCTGCCCTGAAAGGCTTTGCTTTAGGGGCTGGAAGGGCAAACTCCAGAGATGGGTGTAAGGGTACCAGGAAATGGATTAATTATTTCTGGAGATGTAAGATTTATATTTTAGAATAGAATAGAATAGCCTTTATTGTCATTGTACAGGGTACAACGAAATCGGAGTGCCACTCCCTTGGTGCAAAAATACAATAATAAATATAAATGTAAAATATAAAAGGTACATTAAAACAAACAATAGTAAGTACAATATATACAGGATAGAAGATTAAAGGTTTGCCTAATGACCTAGCAGCAGTTAAAGGATAAAATAGCAAAATCGTTGCTGAAACAAGTGGAATGCAGCAGTTTCAAATCATAGTGTTCAAGATCCAAACACTGCTGTTTTATAGCTGACACGCTGTGCTCGTGGACTTGGTGCATGTCACGGCCGCTTGATGCATTTTGCAATGCATAGCCTTTATTTATTTTTGTAAACCATGTTTTTGGCCCTCAGGTACACAGATGTTTGAAATGACTCAAAGCGACTGCAGAGGTGTTACCAGCATGTATTTTGGCCCTTGTGTAGTCGTAAAGCCCCAGTTTAGCTGAGCTGTCATGCTTATCACACATTCTAATCACAAATTGGTCTGTAAAAAGAAAAATCATAAAGGAGTCATTCGTGACATCTTTTGACACTTTATTAAATGTCCGTGTAATTTCTCTTTCAATCATTGACAGTATACAACACATGTAAGCCCAGAATGTTAAACACATGAGTTAAATGCAGTTTATAGTCACAGAGTAACAGAGGAGGCCTGCATTGCTCACCTAATAAAGATGTTGTTGAGTAACTGACTTTTACCCAAACAGGGCAGAGACGCTCGTTTCATCATCCCTGCTTAGAAACGCTTAAAGCAGTGGGAATGTTAAGCTCGGGATAGCGACGTGCTCAAACAAACCAACATCAGTGATTGTTGGTTTTTGGTGTTTTTCTGTGGAGATTTATGCAGTAAAATGGTTATTCTGAAGTAGTTCATTCAACATGAAATATCAGTCCTGTGAATTTTGTATTGAATTAAACTGACATGTGCAGAAAACTGTGAACTAAACTTGTATTAATTCATAAATCTTTGTCCAGTTATTTTGATTAGTGTGTTTTAGCATCAAAGCAGTTCAATCAGTTATTCTCCGTGTGTGTGTGTGTGTGTGTGTGTGTGTGTGTGTGTGTGTGTGTGTCACACACACAATGCCTCCTTTTCTGTATTTCCCTCTCGTCTTTATCTCTGGCCTTCTCAGTCTGTGTATATGTGCTCTTGTGTCTTGCTGACACGATCGGAGGCGACTGGCCGAAGGGAGAACAAACGCCGTCCGTCCCTCGCGGCTGCACTGCTTCCCACAGGCTGTTCCCACCGTGTGTGTGTGGTTTCTCTCTCTAGAACACGAGATAATTAGGTTTAAGCCTCAGAAGAGGAGAATAGAAGGGGGAAGGGGAGCAAAACTGAGGAAAAAAAGATGGTGGTGTTTTGCTCAGAGAGGCAAAGGAGCGCCATAGATGGAAGGAGGCAGAATTTAATGAAGGCAGAAAAATACCCAGCGCATAGAAACAGGGCAAAGAAGTGCAGTCTGCAAACAAGGCATAGAAAAGACTGAAATTCCAGGAGAAAATAGGAACTGTGACAGTGATGGAAACAAGGATGAAGTAGGAGACGTAATACAAGAAAGGAAAGAGGAAAGAACACAAAGAGCGAGGAGGAGAGTCCCAGGGACAACACGCTGAAGCAATGAGGCAGGAGAATTCAATTTCTTCTTTCTCAAAGGACAGAAAAGTGTTGTGGGAGTGTGAAAGGAAACAGGATAGGAGAGAAGAGGGTGCAGCGATATACGAGGAGGGAGGATGAGTGTGAATCAGACTGGGAAGGTAAGAGGAGGAAGATGAAGACATTTTGAGCTACAGAGGAGAGATCAAGTGAAACAACATGTTCTCACTTATTCAGCAAGCTAGAAGAAGTGACAAAGAGAGTCAAGGACAAAGAGCAAAGAGCACTTCTCTCCTGGACTCTGCTCTCCTTGATAATTATTAGCTGCCTTTTTCTGAGATGCTCAGACTCCAGCAGAGAAACTGGACTGCAGAGAGCAGGCGCAACTCGTGCTGGCACCAACTCCAGTGTCGCATGGAGAGGCCGTCTACAACTGGTCGTCCGAAACGGTCCGTCAGCTAGATAGTCATCCTTCATTGGCCAAATGTAGCCATGGGCGTGCTCTTTATTGGAATGATTTGATTGGTTGCCTCAGTGAGTCATGATCTAACAGCAGGCTCATCATAGCTGTGCATGCATGTGATGCCCTTTTTGTTTAGTGTCTCAATCAGATTTGCATGTTGTAAATAGTCAAATTTGAACTCGGCTATCAAAACCTTATCTGTGCATGCACGCTGAGACACCTACTTCTTATCCCAGGTGAGGAAACTTCAGCACTTCCTTTTTTTTTGTCTCCTCCCTTGAACTCACCTTGTTCACAGTAATCTTCAGTTGTTCTTATTTCCATGCTGTAAGTCAGTCTCAGTGTTCTTCCAGTTTACAGACTGATGCCTAAATATCAGACCTTTAAAAGTTGATCAATTCCACTTGGAAATCACAAGAAGTACAACATTATTCAAATATCAAAGGCAAACATCCCAGAAAGGCCGTGTGAAATTTGTTTTACTGATTTTAGTCTTGTTTTGTCTGTGTTGGTGTTAGCAACATGTTTGTTTGATCCCTCGTGAAACCAAATCTGTGCGAGAAGAATCTTCCAAAATAAAATGAGTCAAAAAGGTGCCTTTTTCTACTCGATGTCTGCTGCGGGGTGTTTATGTGAGCATCCAATAGTTAATTGGTATAAAATCAACTGGTGACATTAAAAACTAGTGATCTTTATAAAAGAGCTCTTCATAAAATCCCTCTTGTTGCCCCGTGCAGACAGAGATCTTGGTATAGTCACACGTTTTTCCCCTTTTTTTTTTATTTGGTCGTTTTTATCTGCAGCTAATCGTGCAGCAGCTTTATTACTCAGGTAACACAACAGGCTCTTTGAATATTCTGCAAATCTTTCTGTGTTTATTGTCCTACCCGTCCTCCATTTCATTTTTATTATATTAAAGTCACGCGCACACACACGTGCAAAAACATTCCCCTCTAGTCCGTCTTAATCCTTCAAGCTCGGGTCCTCTACCAGAGGCCTGGGAGCTTCAGGGTCCTGCACAGTATCTCAGCTGTCCCTAGGACTGCGCTCTTCTGGACAGAGATCTCCGATGTTGTTCTTGGGATCTGCTGGAGCCACTCCTGCATCTTGGAAGTCACTGGGACCACTGTTACCTTCACCCTCCACATCTTCTCTGAGCCCTTGGTACTTGTCCTTCTTCCTGATGTTGCTGTAATTCAGTATTACTGCGTCCATCACTACGGCCGTCTTCCTCTGGTTGTCCACCGCTACTTTGGTTAGCCACAGTCTCACAGGATCTTAGCTCGGTCATTCTCCACCACCCTAGGGGGCATACATACATACATAGAGAGATAGATAGAGATGTGTATATATATAGATATATGTATATAGATATAGAGAGAGAGACATAGATGTGTGTGTGTGTGTGTGTGTGTGTGTGTGTGTGTGTGTATGTATGTATGTATGTATGTATGTATAGGAGATAGAAGCCACTGACATAAAGACAAGAAAGCTCCTGACCATGCATGGAGAGTTTCACCCCAAGTCCAGCACCCTGAGGCTGTACGCTAAGCGGAAGGAAGGAGGCTGGGGACTGGTGAGTGTCAGCACCACAGTCCAGGATGAGACAACGAACATCCAAGAATACATTGGGAAGATGGCCCCAACTGACCGAGTGCTCAGTGAATACCTCAGGCAGCAGAAACCCAAGAAAGAGGAGGGAGACGAGGAACCATCATGGAAGGACAGGCCCCTGCACGGTATGTACCACCGGCAGATAGAGGAGGTGGCTGATATCCAGAAATCCTACCAGTGGCTGGACAAAGCTGGACTGAAAGACAGCACAGAGGCACTAATCATGGCAGCACAGGAACAAGCTCTGAGTACAAGATCCATAGAGGCTGGGGTCTATCACACCAGGCAAGACCCCAGGTGCAGGCTGTGTAAAGATGCCCCAGAGACAATCCAGCACATAACAGCAGGGTGCAAGATGCTAGCAGGCAAGGCATACATGGAGCGCCATAACCAAGTGGCCGGCATAGTGTACAGGAACATCTGTGCCGAGTATAACCTGGAAGTCCTGAGGTCAAAATGGGAGATGCGCCCAAGGGTGGTGGAGAATGACCAAGCTAAGATCCTGTGGGACTTCCAGATACAGACGGACAAAATGGTGGTGGCTAACCAACCGGACATAGTGGTGGTAGACAAACAGAAGAAGACGGCCGTAGTGATCGATGTAGCGATACTGAATGACAGCAACATCAGGAAGAAGGAACACGAGAAGCTGGAGAAATACCAAGGGCTCAGAGAAGAGCTCGAGAGGATGTGGAGGGTGAAGGTAACTGTGGTCCCCGTGGTAATCGGAGCACTAGGTGCGGTGACTCCCAAGCTAGGCGAGTGGCTCCAGCAGATCCCGGGAACAACATCGGAGATCTCTGTCCAGAAGAGCGCAGTCCTGGGAACAGCTAAGATACTGCGCAGGACCCTCAAGCTCCCAGGCCTCTGGTAGAGGACCCGAGCTTGAAGGATAAACCGCCCGCAGGGGTGTGCTGGGGGTGTGTGTGTGTGTGTGTGTGTATATATGTGTGTATCTCTCTCTCTCTCGCTCTCTCTCTCTCTCGCTCTCTCTATCGAGAGAGAGAGAGAGACAGAGATATATATATATATATCTCTGTCTATCTCTCTCTACACACATATATATCTATATATATAGATATAGAGATAGAGATATAGAGATAGATAGAGATAGAGATATATAGAGATATATATCTAGATATATATATATATATATATATATATATATATATATATATATATATATCTAGATATATATATATATATATATATATATATATATCTAGATATATATATATATATATATATATATATCTAGATATATATCTCTATATATCTCTATCTCTATCTATCTCTATATCTCTATCTATATATATAGATATAGAGATAGAGATATAGAGATAGACAGAGATAGAGATATATATCTAGATATATATATATATATATATGGAGAGAGAGAGAGAGAGAGAGAGAAAGCACATGCATATTTTATATCTTGGTCTGGATCATTTGTATAAAGCCAGGTCATTATGACTGTGTGTGTGGTCTGTGTGCGCTAATCAGGGCTTCTTATAAGAAACAAAGGTCTTTTGTTATAGGGAATTGTGTGTTTGTGTGCAGTTACACACACTTGAAAGTGTCTTTTTTCTTGGTGCTTTTGTTTGTGTGGCTTTGTGGTTGTGTGACTTTTTTTCCGTGTGTGTTAGAGGTATTTGGCAGATTTCATGTCAGTTCAGTGCACTGCGAGACAATGGAGTCTTGTTACAATGACCACACTCAGCTGATATAAAGTCAGCTGAGTGTGGCTGTGTAGCTGAATGAGTGTCTGGTTAAATGCATGTTTGTAATTTTGGATTTGTATCATAGCTAACTCAGAGCAGACATACACAGTAATACAAAAAATGCAAATATTCCCACGGCACTGTAGACTATAACATATACGAGGTTCAGTTTTTTATTCAGTTTAATCCAAGTATGTTGCATTAAATTGTAAAATATTTGACTTTTTTTTCCTTTCATGTTTATTTTACTAACAAAATACAAAGTGATGAAGTAAAACTTGACAAGGAGTATATAGATGTGCATATATACGTACAACAGCAGTCAGCTGATTAATTATCCAAAATATTCATCTGGTTAAAATAAGTGAAGCGTCACAGTTTTAGACTCAGTTTTTGCAGAGAAGCCATCTCCAGGAGTTCTGATATTTGGATACGTATCATTAACATGAACATTTAAACTTCTGCTCCCACTGGAAAAACCAAAGTCACTTAAAGCTTGCTTAGCATTGTGTTTATCTACTGAAATGATTGAAATAAAGAGACCTTTTTGAAATAAGAAGACAAATAGCAGCAGTATTTTGCTGTCTCTGTCAGGCCTGTCTGGGGTTCAGGTGTGCCTATTTTCTTTTCATTTGTTTCTACTCCATCGGCCTGTCTGTTGCTCCATCAGTAAGTCATCAATATTGACACAGGAGAGGTAACCTGAACATTTTCATTTTTATCAGAGGTGAGCTACTGTCACTGATGACACAGTAGCAGCAGTAGTGACACAGCATGTGTCAAATGGAAGCATAAAAGTAGCCCAGGTTGTGTTTCCACTGAAAACTTTAGTTACATAACTGTGTATTTAACACTTTAACAAAAACTAAAATAACAGGAGCCGGCAAATTGCATAACACAACTGACATTTTTCTTCTACCTGAGCTGTGTATTGGGTCGAGCTTTTAACCGGCTGTTTAAAGGGCTGCTTGTGGGTAAGGCTGCTTTAGCTGCCTGCTTTGAGCTGTCAACCAATAAGCTGTCCACATCTGAGTCTGCCCCGAGGCCACTTCCTGTGCCTTGCCCCTGGTCTTTCTCCCAGCTTTCCTGTCTTCTCACTACTGTCCCATCAAATAAAGGCTAAAAGCAGTGCAGCGGCAGAAGTAATATCCATTGACCGTTTGTTCTTCCTGTCATATATAGTGCAACTAACGAGTGCTCCAGCAATGCTCAGTTGAGTCATTTGTTTACTTTTGGGTTGCACATCACCAGCTGCTAGCATCTCCTCCTTCTTAGCCTGGTTGTACTCAATGGTGTATTTGTGCCTCGCGTGATAAAACAAGTGTGTCGTTTCAACCTTCAGCAAGCAGGAACTATTTTCTTGCATATTTTCCAAAGGATCAGATTGGAAATGGCAAAAAAAAACAACTCACAGAAAACAGGTGAAGCTTTCCCAGGGTGGTGTCTCTGAGGGTCAGCATGTGTTTGTCGTGGGCTGTGGAAGTGCTATGCACCTGAAATTCACACAGCTGACAGTTAAACCACAGCAGTGTCGTTTGATAAGCTCGTGAGCTGCTGTTACAAAATGGTCGAAACACTGGGCTAGATATGACTGCAAATGTCAGCAGCTGTATCACTGATTCATTCATCTTCTGAACCACTTTAGTGTTACGGCGATGGCCTGAAGCCTGTCCCAGCTGTCACTGGGCAAGAGGCAGAGTACACCATGACCGATTAGCATTTTAACACCGGGCTGACACAGAGGGAAAGAAAAGAAAATTTCACTCTTCTATTCACACCTCGTGCCAGTTTACCATCACCAGTTAGCCCAATAAGCTGTCTTTGGACAGTGGGAGGAAACCAGAGTCCCCCGAGAGAACCTGAGAGGCAAGCACAGGATTAACATGCAGACTGGTGCAGGGCTGCCAGTGTGTTTGCTGTTTGTGCTGATCGCTGGATCCTGAATGAGTGAATGACAGGTCGCACTGATTGAAACTGAATTACAAGGTTTTTGTGCAACATGCTGGGTGTGACTCTGTGAAGCCGTCGGCAACTGTTAATTAGGCAATGGTTACGACACGGTACCACTGCAATGGTTGCACTAAGTTTTGCAAAGACAGCGTGCGTGTGTGCGTGTGTGTGTGAGCATTCTTGTTCCACTCCAGAAATCAGTCACTGGGGAGGGAGAAAGGGTGTGTAATGCATCAGCCCTGTGGTTTTAATTAATAGTTAATTGCAAATGGAAAATTAAAGGGAACGAGAACGAGAGGAGTGAAAAAAGAAGAAGAAGAAATAATTAGGTATGAGGAGCGAGGCAAGTCGGAGGAGAACATGACATGGCAGCGTGGGGGAGAGGAGAGAGAGATACAGGAGGAAGGGATGAAAGAGGAGTTGGCAGATAAAGATAACAGGTGACAGTGAAACAGAGAGATAATGGCAGATAGATTTAATGAGGTCTCCCTAGATGTATTACTGAACTGTAATTATTCTGCTCGCCTGTCTGAGCTTACATGCATGTGTATGTGGTTCCTAACATCCCCTCTGAACCTACAGACTGTGTCTCTTGGCACCAGAGCTCTCCATTAGCACCTGAGCAAACCTGGACCAGGAGGCCTCCTCTCCAGCTCTGCAATGGTTAGAACCAAATCCTGAAGAAGTATGTTAGCCTCTAATAAGCCGGTCGTATAGGGCGAACGTTGTGGTTCAACACTGCATGAAGAGTATAAATGTGAAAATGTGTCAGGCTTTTCTTTCTCTCTGTTTCTGAATAAACCTTCAGGTGCTGCGAACATTAATCTGGTGTTATCGAATACAGTCGGACGGATCATGCTCTTAGACAGGTCACTGTCTATTACACACTGTGTATTACTTTGGATATCATTAGGATTAGTTGGTGGTCTGCAGACCAGTTTACAGCCTCGGTAGCGTTCCTGTGAGGCTTCACTGGAACAAATGCTGCTCCAAAAAACAAGAAAAAAATGTTTTAATACGAGATATTTCTGCTTGAAATAAGTTAAAAAATCTGCCAGTGGAGCAAGTCAAAGTTCAGTATATTAAGCCTCGAAACTAGCTGGAAAAACTCATTCTTAGCTATATTTGACTAGTGTTGTGAAGGTTTGTGTCTCATAATAAGTTCGTGGTGCTCAAAAGTAGCATTTTTTTTTTAAACCTTCCAACATCATCATCTTGGTTTTAAGTGTATAAAACTTCTTTTCTGTTTTAAAACTGTGACGCTGTTCTAGATTTGAGTCCAACACCTCACTTAAAATAAGTTGTAATTCTCCATTTCTGGTGCGTTTACCTTTCTATAAGCCATACAGCTTTGTGTCTTATTGGAAGTGTGATAAACAAAAATACTTGGTAACATTTTGAGTTTTTGCAGTGTTTACTTTAAGCTAAACATGAGATTTCAATACCTGCATCCATAAAACTGAATTATTAGTTTTATTAATGCTTTTCATATATTTTAAGTACAGTGTTTGTTGCTCTGGACATTGATGGTTAACTGGTGCAGCATTTGCTCCGTACTGAATTATCACAGCTCCTGCATGTAAAACTGTTGTGGCTCTTCTATCCTGTCCACACTTACATTCTCCTATAACTCTACTCGTAAGGCTCACATTTAGGTTATGTTATATAACATATGATGCTACTATACTCACTGGCCACTTTGACATACAAGCGTTTTCAACTGTATGTGAATGCAGATATCTAATCAGCCAATCCCATGGCAGCAACTCAATACATACAGGCATGTAGATGTGGTGGAGATGTTGACAGAGGTCAGAGGAGAATGGCCAGGCAACACTGAGGTGTGCAGAAGAGCACCTTGTTGAGTCAGTGCCATGAAACATTAAGGCAACAGGGGATCCAACCGGGCACTAGCGAGGTGTACCTAATAAGGTGGCCGGTGAGTGCATAAGGCTCGTCAGTATTTATTGTGCTCTCATCATCTGTATCACTCAACATCTCCAGAGCAGAAACAATCTCGACCGTTTTTTCCAGCTGCAGTCACATTTGGAACACACTCGTCACCGTTGGTTCTCCTTCATCGACCATGAAAAACAAGAACGGGGAAGGACTCGAGGTCTACACACCTAAATAATGGTAGAAGAGAATGCTGCGCAGTTTTTGTAACAAGCAACAATAGAAGCAGTTACAGGGGAAAAACCCAGAGTGAGCACAAAGCTAAAGATTACAACAGCCTTCAAGAAAAGTCCCGTGATGAACAGAAAACATCCAGATGTTTATCTGACGCTGTCGGACGATTTAGAAAAACAATCTGCAAACGCAGCCTTACTACATAACACTACATAAAACATCAACGCAGCGCTCCAGCTGGACTGTAAATGACTAAGCTGGTCACCTCAGATGTTGCATCTGCTTCACCACTTCATCTCTCTTAGCTAAGAAGACGCCGCAGACAGCGAGACTCTAAACAACACAAAAGTATCGGTGCCATACGCGCTGATCTGTCAGAACAGATATTTCCAGATCAGTAGTTCATGTTACTAACATCTCATATGAATGTTGTCAGTGCACAAAGAAAGTCTCTTTCTAGCCTAAAAAAGGCTAAATTCCATTCATTTTCACCTATCCGAGCTGGAAAACCCCACTGGTGCAGACGGGAAATCTAAAGAAGAAAAATGATACCATAACGTTTATTTTACATTCATTTATTATTATCTTAATATTTACCACATTTAACTTAAATCTTATTTTTGGAGATATTTTTTGTCTTTATCCTGTCTTCCTTCTCTCACCCCAACCAATCACAGCAGATGGCCCCGCCCCTCCCTGAGCCTGGTTCTGCCGGAGGTTTCTTCCTGTTAAAAGGGAGTTTTTCCTTCCCACTGTCGCCAAAGTGCTTGCTCATAGGGGGTCATATGATTGTTGGGTTTTTCTCTGTATGTATTATTGTAGGGACTACCTTACAATATAAAGCGCCTTGAGGCGACTGTTGAATTGAATTGAATATCTTTTGGACTTTAAACTTACATTAGCACCAGAGGCAAAGTGTAGGGTAAGAGTTTGTGAATGTATCGAGACTGTAACAAATTTTCTCCATGAATTTAGGAGATTTCAAGACTCAAGATTCACAAATATAAACCCTGCAGGTGTAGTGAGACCAATGCTAAACTAAGGTGACGATTCAATGCCCTGGACTCTATTGATATGCATATAAACTCTTCACAGCGATCCATCCAGTAACTAGTTTGGATCAAAGCGATAGACCAGCCATCCCCGGAGCTTTGCCTCCAGCACGGCTTAAATACTGGCTTATGTGTGCTTTGAAGAAAAGCAGGGACAGAGCTGAGGGCATCAGGATGTGTCTGTGAGAATCTGTGTGCTCAGGATGCTGCTGCTTGACCTCAAGGTGTGATGACAAGTGAGTGGAGCCGAATAACGGAGCAGCTGATGCCTCCATTTCACTGTCTGTGTGTGTGTGCGTGTCTGATGGGAGGGTGGAGGGGCTCCGTTACTGACACCTTCAGTTATTTATAGCTTCTTTATCACACACCACATTTTTATCCCCTCTTTCTCCTTCACTCTTTGCACTTGCTGTAATGTTCTCAGAAAAAACACATGCACACGCATGTGTGTATGCACACTATGTGAGTAACCGAGTCTGAGGCAGCGTTGACAGGAGTTGGTCAGTGTGCACTTTGTCACTACCAAGAGCTCTGTCGACGAAGAACGGAAAGGGAGTGGATGGACGGCATAGTGAAAAAGAGCCAATCACAGGGCTTTGTGTGTGTGTGTGTGTGTGTGTGTGTGTGTGTGTGTGTGTGTGTGTGTGTGTGTGTGTGTCAGAGCAAACAGTGTTAGCTAGCAACAATGCAGGGCTGAGATAAAGACCTAATTGCATAGTGCGCTGTGTAGGCTTTGTGTTCTGTGAGTGTTCACATGAGTAGGTGTGAGGATAAAAATACGAGACCGGGGATAATGGGAGGCATTAACGAGAGGCAGGCACGTTGTGTTTGATATGATGTGTGCGCATCAACAGTTTTTCTTTCTGTGGGTTTCGTAACTTTAGCCAGTTAGCTTTAAACTTCAGGTCATCTTGTCAATGGAGCCTTTAAACTCCCAGAAACACGAGGTTTTAGTCCCTATTGATCAGTGATCATCAGCAAAGAACAGCACGGCCACGCTGGAGTCGATGTAACCAGTTTGGGCGTTTCACGAATTTACAAGTGCGCTATAGGCAGACGCCATCCTTAAGTGTGACTACTATATTAACATCTGCTGATTGGCCCCAAAATGGCAGCCACAGGATGATGTCATGGAACAGTGTCGTGGTTAAATTGCTGTCCATCTGTCTGTCTCTCTGTCCATCTGTCTGTCTGTCCATCTGTCTGTCTGTCCATCTGTCTCTCTGTCCATCTGTCTGTCTGTCCATCTGTCTGACTCGGTGTGAAACTAAACTATGTTTCAGGTCACCGTGCAGATTGTGCCAAGGCTACGTGAAATTGTACACATACACACACCAACACAGAAACACAGAAACACACAGACACACACACGGGGCCTTGGCTTTGCTGACAGAAGGGCTTGGAGAGTGGGTAATGAGAAAAGGTCCTCATGCATGAAAGCTCATGTCAGCAAGCTAGCCAGCCACACACACACACACACACACACACGCAACCCCGTTCAGCTATCTTAGTGAGGACCTTCATTGACATAATGGTTTCCCTAACCCTAAACCTAACCATAACCTAATTGTAACCCTGACACTAAAACCACATTTTATGCCTCAAAAAGGCCTTCAAAAATGTGAGGACCGGGTTGTGTGTCCTCACAAGTGACTGTTGGTTCTCACAAGTATAGTAGAATGCAGATTTCGGTCCTCAGACAGGATAGCTAGACAGGAACACACACACACACACACACACACACACACACACACACACACACACACACACACACGTACAGAGACGGGAAAATATGTCAGTTACACTTCTGATAACATTCATAACACTAATTTTAAGTCTTTGCTCGACCCTGTTCTCCTCAGCTGTGACCTTTGGTGTCTTCCTCTCTCTTCCCGAGTTAACAAAGATGCCAATAAAACTTTCTCGTTCGAAACGAGCGCTCTTCGAAATCTTTTCTTCTTCCATCAACCCTCCTCCTCTAATTGTTTTCCAGTTAGAGAATCACGTAAAAGCACAGCAACATCCACAAAATGTAAATCGATTACCATTTAAGAACAAAATAGTTGAGATAGAGATAGACGGAGCACAACTCGCCATCCTAAACCACGGATAGCATCACAATATCCAGCTGAGGAAAGAACC